>NW_010195919.1:3078-28729 GCF_000695765.1 Mesitornis unicolor
CTTGGAAACCAAACTGTCAACTTCTAAAGCTCAGTTAAAAGCAGCCATGAGGGTAACCAACTGCCCTGTCCTGCTTTCATGTTTAGCCTTCTGGTGTGTCTGACCAAGATCAATCAGATGTTTCTTGGGTTAATATATCCAGATTGCCCTAATGCACCTTCATTTAGCTCTGGTGTAGTTTTTCATCCGTCTTTCAAGATGGTTTGTCCTGCTTTCAACTAGCAGAAGAGTCAGCCAATCTCACTCTGTCCAGACAGGTTTACATCACCTCTAAGCAGCTTGGTCTATATTTAACCTGTGGCCTATTTTCAACATAACTTAGCATGGAAGGAGGTGAACTCCAGCCTGTTTTCCTCTCCTCCTGGCCATTTCTGGAGGCAATGTCAAAGTCATGACACTTAAAGCTGCTGTCCCATCTCTGTGGGATGGGGATGGCTCTTAGGCCTCTTTTGGCACCATCAAGCTCTACAATTTGAACCAAAAATTTGTAGCACATTTCTGCCTTGCGTGCTTGTCCCATTGGTTTAAAGTCCCACTTTCCAGTACACTTCAACATAATGTGATCACTTCCCAAACTGTACTTAACTATTGCTGGACATGACAAGTGCTGTGTACCTATGCCCTGCCGAGTGTATGGATGTTGTTAGCCAAGATGTGCTGCAGTGAAGCCTTCTTTATGCAGAAATGCCCTCTCTGCCTTTTTTTTTTTCTCCAGACAGTTAATCAAACTTCCTTTCCTGTTAATTTAGGAACAAATTGTTGTTTGGGATTTTTTGTTTGTTTGTGTTGTTTTGGGTTTTTAAGCAAACTCTGCTTTTTCTGATAACAGTGCTTAATGGAAAACTTTATGGAGCGCATTAATCCGTTGTATTAGTTTGGTGTTGAGTCTGTAGATTTTCACTGCTTGAATTTGTGTGCACTGACATAAAGCCCATAAGCCCTAACCACATTGTTTGAGGTGCTATGCAAACACATGTCGCAGAGGCCGTCCCAGCCACAGAACACTTATCTACTCAGTGTTATGACTGCACGCGTGGACCACATTCTGCTCCTGTACACATGGCAAAAAAATTACATTGGCCAACTCTAGGTACCATCACTTGTCTCAGTTCATTGGATCCTACTTGATATTTGCAGTCAAGACATGCTGTTTCCTTTTTTCTCAGGTAATAAGCTGTGTGTGATGCTTTCCTTTTGTATTCCCTTCCCCCTGCCAGGACTGTTTTGCCTCCTCTTGCTTGGTAGTGTAGATGCTTGAGGCCATGTTTTGAACTTGACTTTTCTAAGTGCTTCTCCCTCCCTGGTTTTTTTTGCAGGCACTGGTTCGGCTTCCTCCTCACATTTCACAGTGTGATGAAGTCTTCAGGTTCTTTGAGGCTCGCCCAGAAGACCTTAACCCTCCAAAAGAGTAAGTGCTGTGATAGATTTCCAGTGCTGCTGAGTTCCTTTTGATTAGTTGAAATGAAAAGGTCCTTTGGTTTTATTATTGCTGTAGGTGCGGGAACAGATTTTGTAGCTTTCAAGCACTACCTAGAAAATGCCCATCAATTACATACAACCACGTCAGGAGCCTGGGGGACAGGAGAGTCAAGCAACCCTCATGCACAACTTTCAGCCATCCTCCACCCACCTTTGCATTGTTTCTTGGTGATGGCTCTAATGAGGGAACCTCCCCTGCCTTGTGGATTTTACCTGATAATTATCACCAGAGTAATTTAGTTCCCAAAAGCATTGGCTCAGCTGCAGGGGGAAATCCTGCCAGTAAGCACTTGGCTCATAATTACCAGCTCCTTCTTTAAATGTACTGCTGCCCAGAGATACTTAGTTATCTGAAGGGAGCAAGATTGTGGTCCAGATCCAAAACTTGTCTCTGGAGAGTCTATTCTTTCTCAGCAGGAAGCCAAGAAAAGGCTGGGAAAAGAGTTCCCATTGAGCATGGAGCAGAATTGTAGCCTTTACCTTGGAGCGGACAGGCTGATCCATGCTGATGCAGTCCTGGTTCAGAGGTCTAATTTATCCAGGGAAAGCATTGGCAGGAGGGTGTTTACAAGCAACTGCACTGCCTTGCCTGATATTTCCTTTTCTCCTTCATACTGAATAGGACATATTTTATTGTGCTTCACAATAAGATTTTGACTTGGTCCCATTGTGTTTTGTGCCGCTTTGTTGCACTATTTTAAACTTGATTGCAGGCTGTGTTACTGTAATTTGCTTTCTCTGATGTTTGTACAGCTCACTGGGTAAGGGGAAATGGATATAAAGCTTTTGGATACTTCAGCGCACGCTAACATGTATTTAGTGGAAAGATTTGTATTGGCTTCAGCTGTCTGTTCCCATGCTGGTGTAGAGGAGAGAACCTTCACAGTTTGATTTCTCAAACTTTGTCTCTTGTGTGTACGTGGTTTTATACAGGGAGATGTATAAGCATTTATACTAAGGAAAATACTGCTAGTGTAGCTGAGGGCATAGTCTTGTTTTTTGAATGAGAAAAAGAGTAGTTTTGGAAGCAAAGTTCTGGAAAAAGAGCTGCTTTTTATTTTTTCTAGCCAGACTTGTTTTAGAAAAATGTCGGAGGTGAATAAATACAGCTGCATGTTCATTGTGAAGCACTTATTACAAAGTTAGAAACCATTGCAGCAGGATGTGGCTACATCCTGAGACCTGCTGACCATCACAGTTTCCACTTAAGATCTGTAAGAAGGTTTGCAGAGGTTGCTTGATCCCACAGCATCCCTGTGATGCAGGGAGACATCCCCATGTGCCAGGCAGAAGGAGACCCCCAGGAGAGGAGTGAGGCACTCAGGGTTTTGGGAGAGTTCACCTGGAGGATCTCAAATGGACCTCAGGAGTCTGCTTTAAATGCTGTTTAACACTCCAGTCTGCTTTCCGTACTGATACAGAGCCTATGGCATTAGGTCTGCATGAAATAGAGTCAGGATTGGACCTCCACAGGGCAGAGAACAGGGACCAAGGTCCACCCCTGAGCTGGCATTAGCCATTATGGCTTTTCTTCTCTTTTCCCTCCTACAAGCTGTTGAGGGCCTTTTGCTGAGCTCCCTGTTCAACAGCCTTGCAGCAATTTTCAAGTTATCCATTTGCTCTCCCCCAGAAAAACAAAAAAGACTAAATTTTCTCACCATAAGCTTTGCATCTTACTCCATGCTACTAATAAGTGTGATTTATTTCCCTGGAAAATGTAGAGCAATAACCTGATTAAATCTCACTTCACTAATGTCTGCAAGACATTAATCTAGCTGGGTTTAAACAAATCTTACCTCGTCTTCTGTAAGCAAACAGATCTTAAGGAAGGTGTCTAAGGTTTCTGCTGGGAGCGCTTCACAAAAGATGTATTGTTGAAACTGAAGATTAGTCTCTACAAAAAGATGATGTGAAAGCCAACAGAAACATCTTAGTGTTTTTCTTCTGTGAACTGAGGGGGAAGGGAGGAGATCTGGGGCTCGCTGGACCACTGTGTAGGGTCTGGGGGAAGGACATCTCCAGGGCGATTCTCAACCTCAGCAGTCACTGCAGGAAGGAGCATGATCAGCCAGATAAATCCTTATTTTATTATCCCATTTTGCTACTCTGCCTAGCCCCTCCAGAAACAGTGAGCCAGTGGTGCCCAAGCCCTCTGAATTTGGTCTTCCCTGGACCTCATGGTCCATCATTCATCTCACTGGAAGTGGTAGGGGTGTGGCCTCAGGGCAGTATCTAGACTACCCTAATTATTTTATCTATTTCTTCAGCTGTTTCTTTTAGCCCTCAGTGCAGAGTTGGTTCATATATTGATATATCAGCATAGACATGGCATTCAACTGGCTGAGTTAAAGAACAAATATGGCCAAGCAGGGGACTTGGCTACCAACAGATAATGGAATGGAGTTGCTTGTGCTGCCTTCATATCTTCTTTCTGTGCACAGTGAGATGGTCTTTAGTTTCATGATCACCTGCACTGCTTTTCTACAGCAGCTCAGCCTCATAACACAAAGCCTGACCCAGAGTTTAATTATCTAATTTTCAGGAGTGTAGCCTTAATCCCAAGGGCATTTTGGTTGTTGAGCCCGGATTGTCCATTGACTTATTGCATGTCTGCAGAGCAGTGACTGATCACATGGTCCCAGCCAGAAAAACATGGAAGTTTCAATGGAGGAAGCACAAAAAAGCCTGGTTTACCTCGCAGCTGGGATGTGCAGGGAGGTGCCCATGCCCTTGATTGCTGGGCTATGGCTCATGATGATGCAAATGCAGTAATTCGTGTATTGCTGCAGTAATTGAGGTGCAAAACTGTACCCTTCACTTCTGTTCTTAGTGCCCTAAAAGAAACTGGCGTTCTCTTGGAGTCTCTTAGGCACTTCTACAAATGTGTTCCTGGCTTTTTCCTCATTACACTTCATCTGTCCTACCCTTGCCTCCTCCCTACCTCTGTGTACTGTCCTCTCTGGGTTATGCCTTGTTTGGCTTGCAGGCTGCTCCCTACAGGGTCATTTCCTACTGCTGCTGTGCTCCGATTGCCTGCAGTGCTGAGCAGCATGCAATCCAGCTATAATAAAAGCTGGGCTTTCCCAACACAGTTTTAATCCAGCCAATTTGTTCAGTTGGATTTGCAGCTTAGGTTTTCTGTTTCCTGTTTTGGTGATGGTCCAGGCTTTCGAGCCCTGTGACAATAGGCAGAAGGTATTCCTTTCAGCCTCATTAAACCTCTTCTGTGTATGGCAGCTTACAGGGAGATAGCTGGAGAGATGTCACAAGAAATCACAGTGGTTGAATTGACTGTCTTCTCTGAGTCTGCTCCTGCCAGTGGAGCTAGCTCCAGGTCACATACCTCCCAACAGCAGGTTTCCTTCATGCTGCATGGGAGAGACCGTAGGCAGACACTAAATCCCTCCATGGGTTACCCTGGGAGCTCTCTCAGACCATTTCACATGGTGAAAGCGTGACCTTTGCAAGGGAGCCAGCACGTGTTGGGAGCATGGATGCGAAAGGCAAGGTCTGGAGCACCAGTGCTGGTGTTCCCAGGGCAGCCACTTCTGCTGCTCTCGCTCGGCTGATTAGCTGCAGAGAAAGCAAACTTCAAACCATCCAGCTCTGGTACAGGAGGAGCAGTTTTCAACTGCTTAGGTTTGTAATATGTGAAATTGTAGTGTTTGAACAAATGCAGTGCATATAGGCAAATAGCTGTGCTTGTGTCTTTTACTATGCCTATGCACGGACCAGATCCTGCATTGCTATGGGAAAAGATACTGTAAAGTAAGAAGGAAGTACATTTTTATTTATCCATTATTCTAAGTTAAAACACCATGTCACTGAAAGCCATTCATTTACTGGATACTTCTGTTAATAATTACTGATAACTAAGCCAGAGGTGGATTAATTTCAGACTTCTACTGGGGATTTAAATTCAAGGCTGAGGTCAGGCCAGGGCTCACAGTCAACAAACAGAATCTCAGAAACCATTTTTTTAATGATTCTTTTTTACTAGAAATAACAGAAATACCCAAAGAGTAGGATTAATCAATTAGACATTGCGTATGGTCCACTGCTTTTAGGGCTTTTTTGCAGTTAGGTTTAAAATACCACTCATGTGAGAGTTTGCTTTTTCTTTCTGGGTCTGGATCCAGTCTAAAAAGCAGACCAAGAGCCAAGGATTCAGTTCTCTAATACTCCCCCTGCAGAAACACATACAAGCTGAAACAAGATTTCTGTTTAAACCACCACTAATATTAACAACTGAAGTAAAAGCAGCATTCAGTGCCTGAGAGTGTTTTTCCTGTAAGAACCATAAAGCTATTTTCAAATAATATGCAAATCCAGGAAAACTAGGGAACTTATTAGGTTTACGACGTAATATTATGAGGGTTGATGCAGAAATGTACTTAATGCTGAAGGGGCCTTTACTGAAGAACAGACATGCTTTATTGTGGTCTGTAGCCATGAGCTTTACTCATTGTATCTGTGTCACATAAACACTGGTGTAATGCTCAGATGCTCAGGTGCCAGGCAGCCACTGTAAAATGGAAGCTGGATTCTCCCATTATTTTTCACGTATTACGCATTTCTGATAAGAAAACTGGAAGGAAGTTGCCAGGGTAATGCAGTGACCATGTTAAGGAAGCACGCTTTAGTTTATGAGTCTTCCAGTTCTAAAGCAGTTCCCTAACATGCTTTTTCCTATCCATGAGCATGACTGTGTTTACATACAACTATTTCTGTTTCCCAAATGTAATAACAGTTCAATTACCTCTTGGTAGAGGAGGAAAATCTTTCATCTGTAGAATATCTGTGTATTCTTATTTGTTTGATATTATGTAAATATTTTTTTTAATCTTCAATCCCTTATATTTCATGCCTTGTATTTCTTCCTTTATATTTCATCCCTTTAGAATTGTGTTTCCCAACACATTTGATAGTTGAGTCTCTGAGCAGATGTGCTATGAGGAAAGCTGTCATTCTTTTTTTTGTTGTTGCTTTTCCTTACAGTACAGATAATTTTCACATCATGTAGGAATATGGTCAGCACCATTTTCTGACAATCAGTGTTACAGTCTACACTTGGCAGTGGTATTGTTACTGCTCAGTGCACACATTTTATTAGGGAAATTCATTCCACTTGAGAGATGCAGAATGGAAATTAATTTCCTTAAGAAATGCAAAATCAGAAAAAGATGGGAAATTCATTTTTATGTGATTTATCACCTGGGAAGTAAAATGTAAAACGCAGAGCAGGAGAAGCTCTGATTAAAGATGGTAGCAGGATGAGGCAGTTAAGACCCACTGTTCTAATGTTTTCAAAGAATGACTTAGTCGCCTTCACTGAGGTTTAGGTAGCCAAAGATGCAATAACCTGTTAGGGCCGAGTTAGCCTTGCTTGGCTACTCCTAATTAGTCATCCAACTCTCACTCATTTCAGTGGGAATTAGGTACCATGGTTCTTTGAGCATCTGAGTGTAACAAAGCATCTCTGTTTAGTTTTTCAAATGTGCCTATTTTAGGGTTGTATTTCCTAGAAATATTTGGCCTCGGCACCTAGATTTGTTGTGAAATTGGCTTTTTGGCTTCTAAATTGCAGAAGTACTTTCCAGTATCCTGCCCACGGTGTGGGACTATTATAAATCTTCAGTTGAGAGCTCAGGCAGCCTTGTGTCCCAGAAACAGAGAAGTGAAGTGTGGCTGATTCCCAGTTGTGCACCCTTTGACCTGGAGAGCGGGAGCTGAGTCTCTGGGACCCGGTCACTGTCAGATGGGTATCTACATACCCCAAGGGTGTACGCTGCCTTTCATCAATGCATATTATCATGATCTTTGGGAAGGTCTTGCTTGGAGATTGTTATCTCAAATAAACTAGACCAATGTAGGGATGCAGGAGTCTCTAGGTGTAGAAAAAAGAAAATAACAGATGCATTACTCATCCTTGACTTTAGTTTCACATGAGAGTTTTGCTTTTGTTTGCAACATATAAACAATTTGGGCCGGATATTGAAATTTGCTGCTGGCTGTGGCACTGGTGATACCAGCAAATAACTCAGCCTTTCTGAGAGAAGATTTGAATCTTTTTGCTACTCATCCAGAAAATGAGAAAATAAATTATATGTAGATAAATATCAAACAATAAACCTGGTGGAAAACAGAAATCACGTTCAATTCAATAGGTTCAGCAACCACAAAAAAAAATATGTAGGAGAATGGCAGTTGGAACAGTTTACATTACTGCTGTTACCATACAGCAAGAGCTTTTATTCCTTGCCTTGAATATCACATTTGGGTTTGCTTGTGCTTTGTAGGTCTGGCTGTGAAAGGGCATGGGGCTGAGTGGAGCAAAGATAGTTTAATGTACTGGCACTTGGCACTGGCAGCCGAGTGTACAGAAATAGCTTTTGCCTGGATTGGTTATGAGCATGCTGCAGGGTTTAAAATTATCATGCTGTCACGGGCACGGGATGGATTAAGAATAACCAGACTTATCTAAAATCCATCAGAATATGACCGAGATTGGAGCCATGCCGACGCTGCTGCTTCAGCAGTGGCACTGGACACTACCTTGCTGGGGCCAAACATGACAGTAGAGTCACAGCTAATAAAATGTCATGGTTTATAAGCAAAAATTCAAGACAGGGTTTTTTTTTTTCTTTCTCTGTAGAAGAGTTTGGACTGAAGAGTTATTTTGAAATGAAGAGACGTTGCCTTTAGAAGAACTAAATGCCAGGCCTCTTGACTCAAGGGATTTTTTCCTATCCAGTAGTTTTTGTTCACATCCTAAAGGAGCAATCACTGCTGATAATTTGCCAATGCCTATTTTGTAGATAAGAAAGTAATAGTTTGCTTACTGTTTAACTAAGCCCATAACAGAGAAGTTTGGTGGTTAATGCAGGGGACTGGGAAATCTGCTCCTTTTTGTCTCATTGATTTATTTTGTGATGTTGGAAAGGCCTCTCACATCTCCTACCTGTATCTGCGGCATGACTGCAGATGTATGGTTTCAGAGACTTGCTAAGAGGATTTAATTCTGGTGAAGAAACCCCATTCCTTCCATAATATTATTCTAGAAATGATCAGTTACAAAAATAATTTCTTTTTGAAATCGTCAGTCAATGCTGGAAGAAACATTACTTCCAAAACCTGTCAGGAAAGCCTGTTCTGCTAGTGCTTCTCTGTGCAAAACCAGTTAGGGAGCCAAAAGAACAAATTTATTCACCTGGCAGTGGGGGAAACCTAGGCTAATGAGGCAGGATTGGAGCAGAACCAAAATAACTGGATTCAGAGGTGATCAAACTTATTGAGAAGGCTTTGAGGCACCTGTTATCCTTGAGTCCTAACTTCTAGATATGTTTGATTCAGTGCCACGGGAACTTCTGAAAGTCTCTGGTTAAAGACTGGTGATGCTGGGTTTAACACCCGATAACAGGGGCAGCCTGTAGGGTTGAGTCACCCATGCCAATAGACACAAAAGAGATCTTTTGGTTCACTCAGAAGAGAAGCGTCTGGTCCTGCTGTGCTTAGTGAATAAGCCTGGAACTGAGGAGAGGAAGGGGGATGGGGACTTCCTCTTCTTATCTGGATTTCTTGTCCTGGTGAGCCCCTGCTAGCAGGTTCATTGCAGACACTGGAGTATCTGTCACCATTGACTCATGACCTACCAGGCAAGAGAGGATGAGGTGGAGTTTTCTTTTCACTAACAAGACAGAATTGAATATAGCCTGTCTTGTCGACTGTGTGTCATGTCTCTGAAAAACAAGAATAGGCAGCTTATGTTACATACACAATACAATTATATCATGAAGAAGAATTGAGCTTGTCATTGCCATATCTATATTTAATATGGTCACACTATTGTTTAATGAAGATCTTTTTCCACTCTGAAGAGGAGGGCACTAGGGATCGATGGCCTCAGTGGGGTGTTTGTTGCCAGCACGATAAATTATCCCCCAATGGCGCCTGAGGTCAGATGGGACATTTCAGTGTTCTGCGCTTCCTATTCTTGATTGCTATGTAATTTTGACATTGCTTATCAGGAGAGTCCCTTTATTTTTAATGCTGTTGAGTATCAGTAGCCTCGCTGGTTATAAAGAGAGCATTTTTCTCATGTATTCATGCTTGATGCAACTCTATATACCATTCTGAACCGGTTGGGGGAACATAAGACGTCCCATTACCTATGATAGGGTTTTATCAGGCCGTGCTATGTTACAAGGGAAGGCATTGCTTAAAGTGTGTTTTAATGCTGTTGACTACAGGCTGGGTCAAGTTGACATCTCACATTTATTTAAGGTGGAGCATTTCTGCCTAAACACAGAGATGATGTTTCTCTGTAAAGAGGACTTTGAACCCTGAGAGTCTCTGGTACTGCCCTTAACATCCAACAGCTGCCACTGAAGAGAGGAGAACGCGTTAGCAATCAGAGAGTGCTGAACAACAGGTAAAGCAAGTCAGGCTCTCTGGAGAGCCACCACCTCCTGCTTTGAATTGGGAGTAGAGCTGGGCTTCCTTTCTGGCTTGGCTGTACCATAACAGCACATTGGACAATTACTGCTTGGTGCACCTGGCTTCACCTGTTCACTCCCTGCCATTAAAGGATTTGCAGTGAAAATCCATTTCATTACATACACAGGGCTTGGTGTTTCACATCTACAGAGTTTTGCATTCAGCTACCAGTGCTGTTGCTGTTTAAAATCTTGCTTGTAGCAAACCTGGAAAGAAACAGCATTTGTGGCAGTAAGGAAGGGTCCCCTGGAGTGCTGCACACATCCGAGATGATCTGTTTTGCTCTGTCCTTCTGTCTCTTGAGGAATGGGGTGCCTTCTTTAGGACTTGGGATGTATAAAAAATACCAGACCTCAAGTGGCTCTGGCTGCAGGAGACACAGTGATCTATTGGTAGATTCATTTCCACCCTTTCCATCTTCTTGACTGCTCTGCAGCTGACTGTCTTTCATGCGTGCTGTTCCCAGAAACACAAGCAGAGGATCAAATAACAACATGTTTTGACTCCAAACTCTGGAGTGACTTATCATGTTATCAAAGCTTTTGATTTAATTGAAATTTCACAGATAACCCTAGACCTGCTTTTAAGTGCAGACTCAAGTGCCAGTGGGAATTCAATTAAAACCCTCCCCCCCTCTTTTAATGCTTGCATTTTGTTTGGGAGGTTTATGGAAGGGATTTGCTACTGCTTATCTCTAGCTAGAGCTGTGTGTCTGGGTTCAAAGATACCCTTTGTCTTTGGGCCACTTTCTTTTTCCAGTTATGCCAGTGTTTGCAACGACCCTGCTGACAGTAATGGACTATTCGAGATTTACGCTGATGTAAGGATTGCAGAATTTGTTGTGTTAAAAGTAGAATTCTTTCCTTGTTTCCATTCACAGCTCTTAAAACAATTGGCTTAAGCTCAGGAAAGATGTTCATTTAAACAGACCTTGGATATATTCTGAATAGAGGATTGACTGTGGCTTTGCAATACTTTAGTCTAATCTAATAAATGCTGGTTACTTGCTGGATTCTTGCAAGCTGTATTTGCTTCCCAGCTTCAAGGAGTTTTAATAGCCACTCCAGTAATGCTGACTGCAGTGCACTGTGGTGAACCTCAGAACATTGTATATGTCTGATTACATTTGCTTTCAATTACAGTCTTGTGGGTTTGAAAAATCAGAGCAGTTCAGGCTCATTTGGGAACCACTGCAAAAAATCACTGGTAACCTGAGCTACCTAGTGCTGGAAAATAGAAAAGCAGAAGAAAATGTCGAGTGTTTGGGGCCAAAAAGTGTCTGTCTTGCTTTATGAGAAGAAACCCATTGCAGCAACTGTGGGGCTGGGATGACAGGGCTGAAAGGGCACCATATCTAACAGATAAACCTTTTCCTTTCCTGTCCAAGCATGCTGGGAATGAAGTGTGAGTGACTCATACCAGAGACAGCGTCCATCAGAGACTTGAAGCTGTCCTGGTTCACCAGTGAATTAGCAGTGTTGCCCTCTTTGCTGCTCCTCGTTGGATAGGTTGCTTGTCTCAGTTCTTTTTTTCATTATTAGATCCTCACCAACATTGTCCTCTCTTTCTAGGGGAGCTGTAGAGTTCTTTAGGATGTTAAGATTAAGTTAACCTTGCTGTTTCCATCAAAATGCAGTATTTTATGGATATGTTGATTATCCTCTATATCTGACTAAAAGAGGAGCTTTCTCTTAATGAAAACGTTTTACCAAAAATGAAGCTGTGGGTTCCTGTTGAAACATAGTCCCAAAATCCAGAATTTTGGTAGTTTTCATCAGCTCTTCTGAGAAGCAGGATGGCTGTAGGGTGAACAGGCATGTATAGAGATATCCGACAGACAGCTTTGCAGGTGACCCCTTCTGCCATGGCATTCACGTCTCTGGGTGCTGTGTGGTTGGGACTTCATCTGTCATTTGTGGTGCTGTGGTGTGTCTGGTCCTACCTACTTAAAATGCCTCACTCTTCCAGCGGGCAGCTCTGGGAGAGCATCAGTCGCATGGCCGATCCCTTTCTGGGAGCGAGCAAAGAAAGGGCTCATGAACACATGAAAGAGCAAGCCCTGGTGTAACGCTTGTTTGGGGCATTATGAATATTTGCTACATGGAAGAGAAGCAGCAAGGTTTTCATGATGAAAAAGCCCAGCCACAGTACTATGACACCAGGGATGGTGCAGTGAATTTTCACTGCAGATGAGGAGAATGATTTCAGCTGTTCTGAACTTTGGACCAGAAGGTGGGATGTAAGGCTGTCATCAATCCCCTGAAAATACAGGCAACCGCAGGCAAGGTATGCAGACTGAGTAATTGGGGTAGCTTTTACTCTGTAGTGGGGACCAGTACATGTTGCATTTCTGTTTATGGGATGGGACGTTTTAGCAATATAGTTCCCAGATTTGGAGAAGCATGTAGGTAACAAAAATGAGCGCTTTCCTTTCTATGGTCCAAATAATAAGGTTCTTCAGCTTGCATGTTACATCTGCAGTTTCTGTAGCCAGTAATTTGGGTTGGTGAGGCATCTTGCTGCGTCTGGACCACTTCCTTCACCTCCATACATGTCTTTCTAGTGAAACTTAGGGCCAGAGGCAGCTAGAGAAAGCTGCAGGAGTTGTTCACATCCCTGCAAACAGCTTTAAACTCTTCCAGCAAGAAGTCAGTAGAAAAGTGTCTTATTGTTTGCTGAGCCATCTCAATGCACAAAGCAGGGCTCTGTTGGACAGGCACTAACAATGTTATTAATGTCCTTGATGCATCAGTGTCATCCCCTGGAGGGAGGAGGAACCCCCGGCAGCTGAATTGCACAGGCCACACCAGCTAATGAGATGCTCTTCTTGCCAGGCCTGACAAATAAGCTTCTGTTAATCTTTATTGTGATCGTTTTCATGCTCATCTGCGTGCTCGGGAGGGGGTTGTTTTACAGATGCTTGGCTGAGGGATGGCAGGGTGCCTGATGCCAGCTAGTGAGAGGGCTCCGAAGGTGAGCTGGAACTTTAAGAAGGGGCAGACGTTCGGCATATGAGGAGAAAGCCTTGAATCCCTTCAATAAAGTAGTATGTTGGAGTGAGTGGTTGCAAGAAGTAGGAGTTCTGCAGAGGACGGGAGATAAAAGGAGGCTTTCAGGCAGGGGAGAGGATTCCTGCCTTTTCCAGATGTAGCATTTGCATTTGGAGAAGGGGAGCTGCCAAAAGGCCAGGCTGATGAAGGATGCTTTGTGGTGCTTCCAGCTTATGAGAAATGCAGTACTTTGAAAGTGAGGTGCTTGTGGGTTATTAGGCAAGGGATGAAATAGGCATCGTAAGAGGAGTCTGTCTCCCTCTCTTCTTATGGAAGGCTGGTCTCCAGTGCATTATATAGTTACTACCTTTTTTTCTTCCTTTTTTGTCTGCTTTCTCTTAAGGCCTTTTTAAAAATACACTCTTGCATCAATCATTCAGCATCCTCATAAATCAGAAAATTTTGGCTGTGTGGATTTATGACAAGTGTTTTATATTTAATTTTTTTGTCGACAGGCGTATAAACTACTGAGCCCTGGTTTACTGCCCAATAAGTCCTGATCGCTGGCAGGATAAATAATGTTTGTGAGAGAAGATTGAATTATTATCAGCAAACAGAGATTTTTTGGCTTTAACAAACAAATGTTGCTTTCTGCCATGATTTTATCTATACTGTTATGTGCTCAGAAAATCTCCAAACTTACTTCGATTTCAGATATATTCAGTTCAGATATACTCACATGCCAGGGAACTGTACAAGTAGAAGATGTGTCTACCAGTTTAAGGGAGTATTGACCCAAAATAGAGCACTTAATAGCTTGGGGCTCTAATGGTCCTTTGCTGGTTTCCTGATGAAGTTTTGTCAATCATGTTTGCTGCTTCTTTTAAGGTTTTATTTTCAAAACATCGAAGCAAACTCCAGATTTTGAATGAAGTAGGACACAACCCTACAGAGACACATGTGAAAAACATTTCACCTCCAGAGTAACTCAGCTAGATAACATTAAATGTGCTTTCAGCCTCATCCCAAGAGTGGTCCTTCTCCTCCTCCAAACATTCATCCACGTGGGCATTTTTCTACACAGTGAATAACTGTATTGTATTCAACAGGAGCACATGTGCACCCAAAGTTATTTGTGTGTGTATTCATGTGTATGTCTGTCTGATAGGAATGAAAAGTTCTGGAGAGGGCTGGGATATAAAGGAGATTCATTCATCAGTAACCCCTTCTGTAAATCCGGTTAACTCTTCTCTCTTGCCTGGAGATGGACATGTGTGGAGTACGTGCACACAGGCTCTGAGGCCAACAGAACACATGTAACTTGAATTACGCCACCAGCTTTCAAAGAATGAGGGTAGGTGACATTTATTTGTGGAGACTCCTAAACAGAGACGTCACAGCAAGACCAGTAAAGAGGCTCAAATGGCCCAAACATTTAGCTGAATGCTCTTTTTACAAATTTATTTTTACTAATATTTCATAAAGAAAACCCCAAAGGGCTTGAAAGCAATCAAGTATGTCTCTTCCACTGTGTCTTTGAGAGGACCTTTTCATTGTGTAGCCATAAAATCAAAGGGAATTCAGCCATCAAACAGGGTTTGGCAGGTCTCACTCCAGTGAGACCTTTACACTCTAGTGTAAAGGACAGGGTCATTGTAAGCTGTTTAGTGTGTGTTGTAGGCAATTGACTTATTGACTTCTGTTTTACATATATACATAAATATTTTACTGGACATTTTTAAAGTGTGTTTTTTTCTTATCTTTTGTTTTCTTTTTGCTTTCTTACCATCCCTGACTGCACGAGCTCCATTGCCTGCCTTCTATGCCTTCAATTCATATTGACATATTTTCTTGTGTTGTTTTTAATTGTGTCTGTGTTTTTTCATTATCCTTACATCCCTTGGATATTGTTTTCTTCCTTCTCAATATATTCTGTCCTGCTTCCCTCAGCATTGCTACACTTGTTTCTCTTTGTCCCACTGCCACTTTGTACATTGTGTTTGTTTGCTCTCTGCTGCATTTCTTCCATCACTTTCTCTCTTTCCCATATCTTTTCGTCCCCAGTCTCACATAAGAGGTAACAAAGGGATGATAGGAATGTCCTGGACACAGGCGGGATCCTGAGGCTGAGGATAGGTGTGCCCTCAGTGCCTTGCAGAAGTTGCCTGATTGCTGGATTTGTTGCTAGCATAGACTGCAGCCAGGACAAACCAGTCTGGGACCATAAGAGAAACTGAGAGAAACCCTGTGCCACACCTGTATCATGCTCAGGGCAAGGGTCTGCCCTCACTTGTGTTAGTGGTGCTGGTAACTAACCCTCAGCAGTAGGGGGAAACCAGCTCCTTTGCCCCACTAAAGGCAACTTCCTTCAGGAGAAGTGATGGAAACCTGATTTGGCAGAATAAAATCATCAAGGTCTTGTGCTGGTTTGTAACCTGTAATTTTGTAGAAGTTGTCTCTGTGGTCTGCTAGAAATTCATAATCTCTGACCTGAAGTTACTGGGTAATTAATCTTCCATGGTGGATAAGGCGGGCCGGATTTTCAGTCTGCAGGCATGGAGAGCTACGAGCTAACCCGCAGCACCGCTGAACCTTTTCTCTCTCCCCTACTTCTTCATTTTCCCATGACCTTTGGAAAAAAAATTCCACACTTCATAGGTCTTTTTTTTTTTAAATCACACTTTATGGAACACAGTTTTAATACTGTACGGTGCGTGTTTAATGATGTCCATATGGGTTTGTGGGTACAGGAATTAAATACATAACGGTTCACGATGACATAACACGGAAATGCAACTCCCGCAGTGCTGGTGTGTAGGCTGTAAAGGGTTATTAATAAAAATGAAGGTTTTAAATAGAAAACAAGCTTAGCAGCACCGTTTTGGCCTCAGGCCCATCTCTGAGTGATGGGAAAAAAAAAAGAGGCTGGAATATATGGTCTTTCCTCAATACATGAAAATAAATACATTTTACCACCATCCCCTGCTAAATGTTTCAGAGAGAAAGCTGCAGGCCTGATGCATGGCATCTCTCTTCAGTCAGAGCCTGAGCTCAGGGAGGTCTGGAGGGCATATTTCAGCAGGGTGCAGAACACATCAAACAAATACTAAGGGGGAGATTGATGTCTTAGATTATTAAAATGGGGTAAGGCCACAATGTTTTGATTGGCAAAACCTTTCAACAGTTGGACATTAGTGTTTCAGAAGAGCAAACCGCTCTGTTTGTGGGTGAGCCAGGAAAATAACAACTCGCACAGTTTGGGGGAATGACCTCAAGGAAATCCCATCCTGTCTTGTAACCAGAGTTGCTGCATCAGTAAGCCAAGGAAATTACGTAATGCGCCTATTAATATTATAGACAAACAAAAGCAAGTTCACTTTTCTGTGTTCAGCCTTGTCCTATCTACAGTTGCCCCAAACCCTTTGTTTTACGTCTTCAGAATAAATGAGACAGCAGTGGATGATGTGCTGAGCATGTCCCTCTGAGGATGCTGTGTCGGAGATGTCTCTCACTGGTTTCCCACTGGTTGTTAGTGACAGTAACTGTATGGCCAGCACCAGCACAAATGGAATGCGGTCCTTCTGTTCACTGGTTTTTTACCCAACATTTCCTGTGTGACCTGGTTTAGGCGATCCTGCTCTGGCAGAGGGGTTGGACTGGATGATCTTTCGAGGTCTCTTCTGGCTCCTAACATTCTGTGATTCTGTGTGATTTTTGCTAGAGTTTAAAATGGTCTCAGAGTAAAATGCATAGATCTGAATGCACCCAAACTAACTCTAGAGTCTGTGGCTTGGGATTTTCCATGTTTTGGACAAGTCTAAATTACCTCCAGGTTGTGGTCCAGGACAAGGTTAATGCTTCACAGCAGTTGCATGAGGGTCGAGACACATCACAACCAAATGTGATCCTGCCCTGGTTTCCATGTTGTGAGATTCCTGTACTCCCAGCTGCATCCCTCTGCTCCTCCTGCATTCCCTGCTCTGTCCACTCATGTTCTTCAGCTCCAGCACTTGCCTCAGCCCATCCTCGCATCTCTGGATCCCAGCAGATGGCTTTCCCAGCGGATGGCCATGGAAGATGCAGTGGAAATGCAGTAGGAATATGACTTTCCTGCTTTATCCAGTGCTGTCTGGAGCAAATTCCCACTGTGTGCTAGTTCCTTGGTGCCCCCAACTGTTGTTCGTTGTGAGACACAGATGTCATTACCTCAGTGGCTTCTGTCCCACCACCAAATACTTCGGTGGAGGAGGACTTGCCCCATTGTATGGAATTGCATTTCATGCTGAATACATGACATCACATTTTTCTCACCTGACCATAGCCAGGACAGTAAACAGAAATGTGGGAACGTGGGACAAAATACTCTCCGTGTCACCCAGTCCTGTGCTGCTGTGTTCACCCTTCAACTTCCTGGCTCGAAACCAAGATCCTCCTCTAAGAATTGGTTAGAAAAGCTACTCCCTGTTCGTGTTCTGCTGGAGAGATGGCTGGGCTCTGTCACATAGGGCACACTTCCACCCTCTGCTCCCATGATCTGGGTCATCTCAGGCACACCTAAAGTTTTTGGATAATGATATTATGTTTGTTTTCCCAAGTTTCTTTGTACTGACAGATGTCAGTTGTTTGTTTTCTGAAACTGGTCTTTTCAAAAATAGGTATTATGTCCCTTTAAATAGTACAAACCACACGGGAATGGGATTATTTTTGTCCCTAGCTGCTTATAATCTATCTTTTTTCTTTTTCTAATGAAGTTAAAATCTTCCCAGGGATTGTTCCTAAGAATAATACAGAAAAGAAAGCGTTGTGCGAATCATACAGTAGTAGTATGGTGATAGTACTGCATTGCCCTTCTATAGAGCTACCTTACTGTACTCTGAGGTACAGTCCAAACATGAACCCACTCTCTCAGCTTGACTGTGAAATACAGGATTTATTTTAGAATTCGGGAAGCAAAAGTACGAAAATGGTTTTGAAAGGTCACGAAGTCTGGAACAGGAGCCAGGAGGTCTGAATTTTAGCTTCATGTTGTGACTCTCGGCATACTTCCCATTATTTCCCTTTGCGAACACCGCTAGCACACCAACCATTTGTCTTGCTGATATACAGCTCCCTGCATTTGCAGGACTGAGTCAACTTCTATGTCAATTTTTGGAAAATGCTCTATTTGAGGAAAATGGGGCAAAAATCCCCATTGAAGTAGTTTGCCCTAGGTTACAGTAGGACTAGAATTCAGGATGCCCTTAAATTCTCTCCTTCAGCCACTGCCCCCCCAGTCCTCCAAAAACACACACTCATCCCTTGCTCCTAAGCATGTGAGGGGGATCTTTAGCTGAAGATCAACCTCACCCTGTTGTCCCCCAAACTGTGGTGAATTACCTCATCTAAAGTCATTCTCCTGAGATGAACAGCAGATATCTGAGCAGAAGAGACACAAAGACCAGTCCATGTTTCTTCATATGCCAGGACTGCACGGAGAGCAGGGTGGGCTGTAGCGGGGATGTGGATGAAGCAGCCACTGTCGTGCACAGACTCTGCCCCACGGCAGTTCTGGAAAGGATCAGTGTGAATAAAGAAAAGGGTGATGGCTTCCTAGGTAGCCCCCTTCTTCCTCAACCAGATCTCAGTAAGTACTGGGAGCACAGTCTGCTGTAAAAGAATAAATTACTCAGGAGCCTATACTCTGTTTCAGCTCCCGGCACATCAGTTCATCTGGGGCTGCAGGCTCCACTCCCTGTGACACTTGACCACATCATTCCATCTGCAGGTCCTTGCCCAGAGTCAGCCCTGGGTGTCTCTTGATGTCTTCTGCTCTCCACTTTGGCTGCCTCCTTCTCCACCGTTTGTCCTCTGTGTTCCTTACAGCAGCATTTGCTGATGGTAGCTTGTACTGGAGATGCCCAAAACAGAGATGTTTTGCTGGGGTTGTTTGAGCAGTCAGGCAGCTGTATAGTTTGGAGCTTGAGCATTGCTTTCCTGGTCCAAGTTACCTTCCCAAGCATGCGGAGAAGGGATGTGTCCAAAGTTCATTGCCCTTCTCTCTGGATTTGTTCTCTCCCTGCCTGTTCTGTCCTGTGTTTCCCATCCCTAACTCATATGCCTGTTGACTTGTGAGCTAACACGAGCACATCTGCCTTGGATAGACCTTTTAACTGCCTGACCTCCCCCTCAGGAGCTACTAAGACTTTCCACTGGTGTGTGCTTCGTTACCCACGCCATCCTGGCCCTCGCTTCAATGCATCTTTTCTTCCCGCAGGACTCTTTACTGCTCTGTGCCTCCTCACTAGATTTTGCGGTCACCAAATGTGTGGTCTTTGCAGCAATTCATACTGTGCAGCAATCTGACTGGAGGTCCCTTGCTCTGTCCTCCTCTGTCACCACTGGTGCTGAAGATAGACCTTGTCCTATGCAAAGCCGTCCCTGAGCGTGCCTGTGCCAGTGGGTGAGAGAATGCGCCTTTGCATGTAGCTTTTGTTCTCAGTGCACAACCCACCTCCCAGAGCAGCAGATAAACACAAACAGCCTTTTTCTGCCGTTTAATAAGCAAAGTGGAGCCGTGCTTCTGAGCTGGGTCTTTAAGAGCAAGGGCATCTTCACATCCTGAGCCTCATGTAAGTAAATCTGTCGTCACGCTTTAGTCTTTCTTTTGTATAACTTTATGTAGCAGCTCGTCTTAAACTTGTAAAAACATTTTGTGGGAAATTATGTGTGGGAGGCGGGCAACTCCTTCCATGTATTGCCAGTTAATCCGTAATGCTCTCCTTTATCCTAAGAAATGAGGCAGGTTTTCTCAAAAGCAGTGTCTTGTGCTGTTCTTTTATCTCTTTCCTTTTGCTTGAAGTCTGGAGATGGGGTTCTGCCCTGGATGCGTTTTAGAGCACAAAACACGGAGCCAGGACTCCTGGCTTCTATCTTGAGCACTGGATGCTCACAGCTGTGCTAAATCCTGCTTGTGCATTATCTTTGTGAACTAGAAGGGGCTGTAGGTATGCAGAATACTGTGTTTAGCCATAAATGTTATTAAATGTACAGGAGGAAAAAAAGTGTGTCACAGAATGCCCAAGAAACCAGGAAACTGTGACTCCTTAAACTGTTCTTCACCCTGGGAAATAGAGAAACTTTTACATCCTACTGGTGCCTTGCTCTCTTGCTATCCCAATGTGCTTCATACAAATGAAAACCCAAGGTTTTTGCAGATTCTTGGGACAAAATGTTTTTCATCCCCTGGGATCTGTCATCGTTTCACACCTCTTCTCTTCTGTTGAGCCGTTCCCACTCTCCTCCAGCCTGGTGGGTGGTAGAGGAGATATCCCACCATCCCTGTGAAGGGAAATTAGCACAAAAGTGTCTTGGACTTTGGCAAAGCACAGCTCTCTTTCTGCAGCAGGGCTCATCTCCCCTTTAGTGGAAATTAAGTGTCTAAATCTTTTTGTCTGTCCTTCTTTCTCAGTTTTACTGTGTGCTCTGGGGTGAAGTTTTGTCATGCTACATTTATTTCTCTTTGCCAAGATCTTCTTTATGGCCTTGAATTAAACTGAGTCCAATCAGACACAGTGGAAGGCCATTATATTGTAGTGCTGGAGATGGGCTTTGGGGGCTGTTTATCTTTTTTTGCAGGGATAACAGCACATTTGTGTTTGTGTTGTGTATACGTCTTGGGCTTACACAGAAACTTAAGGATCTGATTCTGGTGGGTCATGCTGGCAGGTACCCAAACACCGTAAATCTGGTCACCGTGCTTTTCCAAATGTTTATTGTGCTGTTTAAGCTTTTATGGGCTCTAGTGCGTATTACATATGGTCTGAATAAATGTAACGCAGTATTACTGTGCTTAGCTGAGATGCTCAAGAGCCTCCAAGGAGATCATTAAAGCTGGAGCAGCCATTGCTGGAGGCCTGTAGCTGTGTTCCCCAGGGGTCAGGACTGGGTCCAGTCTTGTTCAATGTATCCAGTGACCTGGATGAAGGGACAGAGTGTGCCTTCAGCAAGTTTGCTGGTGATACAAAACTGGGAGTTCATCCTGGAGAAAAGAAGACTGAGAGGGGATCTTATCAGTGCTTATAAGTAACTAAAGGGCAGGTGTCAAGAGGACGAGGCCAGGCTCTTTTCAGCGGTGCCCAGTAACAGGAGAGGGGGCAATGGGCACAAACTGGCACACAGAAAGTTCAAGCTGAGCGTGAGGAAAAACTTGTTTACACTGAGGGTGACAGAGCACTGAAACAGGCTGCCCAGAGAGGCTGTGTAGTCTTCTTCTCTGGAGATATTAAAAACCCTGTCAGGATGCTATCCTGTGCAGCCTGCTGTAGGTGAACCTGCTTTAGCACGAGGGTTGAACTAGATGATCTCCAGAGGTCCCTTCCAACCACTACCATTCTGTGATTCTGTTTGGAAATTAGTTTCTTGGTTCAGCTTTCCAGGGTAGGTGGCTTTGGTTTTTAAATGCCACTTGATTTGAAGTCACAGAGATGGAAATAAGAAGCAAAGTGTTGCAATTTCTTGTATTCAGTCCATGATTCTTGCAGCAAATCTTGCCTCTCTAAGACTCTTGCAAAAAGGGACAGATTTTGCATGTGTTTGCTGTATTTCCTCTGTGTTGCTGTTGTGGCAAGGTCTGCTCTGATTCCAGTGGGACTCAGGAGAAACCTTTGAGGCATCAGTGGATGCATAGCAGGGCAAAAGTCACCTACGTCGCTGTGAGGAAACACCTGCAGACTTGAGCTAAGAGTCAAGGATGCATTGCTCCTTGAGACAGATGGCAAAGAGGATACTCCCTGCCCCTCTGAGCCTCTTTGATCCTGGAGATCAAACGTGAGCCAGCCAGACTGAGCCAGCCAGACTCCAGCTGGTGGGAGCATTGGAAGAAACAGGCACATACAGGACTTGTGTTTGAGGGATGGCGGTGTGGAAGTGGTGCCTGGCCTAGGCCACCTTTCCCTCTCGTGTCATAGCCCCAACAGCATGCATGGAGCGTGGGTGCTGCTGGTAGAGTGCCACAGTCCTGCTGCTTTGCATCCTGGCTCTCTTCTGTGCCAAATAGATTGAGGAAAGAAACTGCAGAGAAAAAACAGCCAGGCTCGAAGCAGCCCCAACAGCTGTAAAAACAGCCAAGCCAAGGCCTTGGGACCTTCAGAGAACATCCTGCAGTTCATCTGTGGGCTTTCCTTCACTTGGCCACTTGGACTTCTGCTCCAAGGTCTCCTTCTAGCACCATCACATCACTTCCACCACTAATCACACCAGCCCCAGAAAAACACGGGCTTGCAGTTGAGCTTGCTGCCAACACTGGCTCTCTTCAGCTTGGGCTTTCTGTTCCTTCACCCCTGCCCTGTTGGACCATCCAGATTGCAAGTGCTGGGGCAGAAACAAGCAGGTCTGTGTTTCTGCAGCAGACGTATAGGCCCCCATTTGCGTTGGCCATTAAGGGTGATGTAACATACACCATCAATAATTGCTCTCTGCTGGGGGACACGCTTCACAGAGGCAAGGGGGAGGGGATGGGACTGGGAAGAATAGGAGGTGGGCCAGAAGCACTGGAAATAAAAGGTGGTCATTTGCCTCTGAAGAGCTGAATTTGATGCTGCAAAATATCTTCTGAATGCTTTTTTATGTCTTTGGTTTTTATTGATACTAAAATTCCTCTTTCTGTCAGCTCGGATGTTGCACTAGTGAAAAAATAGCTAAAAAAAAAAAAATTAAAAAATTGAAGAAAATGTGCATTTGCAGTCAGAGCTAGAGTGCTCCTGGCTGTAAAAATGGATGGTTTTCTCTTCCTTTGCCATCACTTCAGGCTGAGGATTAAAATGTGGATTACTGCTGGCTGTGCTGAGATAGACAGGAGTGAAGCCTCAGGTAATTGCTGCAGCTACCTTTAGAAAATTCCTTTTGCTAGGTACCTGATGCTGGATGCCGCATGCGGGGAGGAGGAGTCAGAGTGCATACTGCAACCCACTTGGGTGTGGAAGTGTTAATGTTTTAGACCCTGATCCTTAGGAGCATGGGGATACTCAATGATATCACAGTGTTTTGACACTTAACAGAAGCAGGGGAAGAGGGTGTCTGTTGAGCTTGACAGAACATTTCGAGCCATTTTTTTCTGGATAGAGGTTTTTCCTATGACCTCTAAAACATGAATACATTTGGTGCAAGGTCATTTATGGAAGCAGTCTCTTCTGCTGTGCTCTCCTCTCTTCGACCTTGAGGCTATTAACATCTCTTGGGTCAAACAGAGACACGGGAAGGATAAATGTAAACAATGGGTAACACTAACACTCTAGTTGTGATGTGCTACAGCTTGTATGATACCCACACCTTCACTTCACCCTGGCTGGTTGGACTGGGGAAAAAATAATAGGAAATAGTAATTCTGGCATGTGAATGGCTCGCCAGGCCCAGTGTGCACTTGTAATCCTCCCTGTGCCGTGATGCAAGGTGGCTGAGCCACCTTCTTGCAGAGCACCAGCAAAGTCCGGGACTCGGGGAAGATCCTGTAACAAACTCTTGGTTCTTGCTGCAAGGGTGGCCACGTGGTGTTTGGCACAGCAAGCAACCTCTCAGGGGTTGTATAACTTCAGAGGGCAGGCATCGTGTGCTCTAGCGCTGCTGCTGTCAGCTGAGTTACCCTGGGGATGCACCAGTCCTCAGGTTTTTTTGGAGGTATGAGGTGGGGCAGGTTATTACTCAGCTTTGTGCCACGTTGTGGCGCGCATCCTGCTTTCCAACGCTGTGCTTCTGTTGGTGGTGCTGCTGCTTTGACCTGCAGGAAGGGTTTGAACCTGCCTGTGCAGAGCTCACAGGAACAGAGGCATTGCAAAGTGCTGACTCAGCAACTTGGAAACCTTTACCCTCCCCTTGCGCAGGCTTGTGACTTCTCAGCAGGCTGTTCCCATTAAAAGCTATGATACTGCTCCCCAAAATCTGTGAGTGCCCCTGCTTTTTCTGGAAAAGAAAAAATAATGGCGACCATGGACAGAGAGACTGAGGTGAATGTTATCTGAATCTGAGGTGAGCTCAGGATGTGGGATCACAGCAGCACATTTTGCCACCAGAACTGATACTTGAAAACAGGTTTTAGGGAGACCTATTTATTGGATTGAAAGTCAGTAGTTTTGAAAACAGAGAGGAAATCCAAGAGTCCTGGAGTGTTGCAGCCACTTGATCAACTACTAGATGAAGGCATTCAAAGGTGCATTGATAATGGAAAACGCTACCCAGGCTTTCTTCAGAATGTAAGACCTAAATAGAGTCTAGGGTGTGTGACAACACGCAGAACTGGGAGACAGCTTGAATAAATTCAGTATTTTAAGTATCTGGTACTTGCCTATCTGTAAAATTAAGAGAATAGGCTAAATTCATCTAACTTCCCTGAAAATAATGGGCTTTACTGGGAGCCCACATGGCTATTTTGCTCCCTCAGGGCTTGGAGGTTCTGGGAGGGGAAATGCCAAATGTGTAGAAAGGGCCATTAGCGTCAGTTTGTTGGCAGCTTCCTTTCACCTGCAATATCCATCCGTGCTGATCATCAGCACTGCTGAGTGGGCACCATACTCGTGCCTGAGAGCAGGGGAGGGCTTTTTGCTGGAATAACTCCACAGCTTCACTTTCTCTGCCCCTCTGCCAAACAGGTTCATTGTGTGATGCTGAAGCCTGAAGCCAGGAGGGACATGTTGCTGGGTTCCCATGAGTTGAGTGTGAAGGCAGGAATAGGGACAGAGACTCTGAATGCAAGCATGCCATGTGTTCCCTTAAGCCATTTGCAGTTGGTCTTGAGCTGCTTGAAGCCATTTGTTATTTTATTATCATTTGAAAAGGTTCATCATCCTCACTGGGATTTCTCCCATGGCTGCCCACATGAGAAGAAATGGAAATGTTAATCTGCCACTCTGCAGCATGGAGAGGACAAGGGGGAGCATCAGGGGATGCAGAGGATTCACTTTGCCAGGGAATGCACTTGAAGAGGAGCTCTCAAAGTGAAGAGAAGCAGGGTTTGCCAGCAGAGTCCTTTGGTGTCAAGCACTGGTGGCCTGGGGGCTCTTCCCCTCTCAGTCTGGATGTTGACTCAGCTGTCTGTGTGGCCCCACATGGTGCAGTGGACTGACCCTCTGGCAGAAGAGTGGGGAAAGGGAACAAATGAAGGATTTACAGTGGGGTTGGTTGGTTTGTTTGCAAACAGCCTGCTGCAGACTTGTGCTCGCAAGGCAAACCAAACCAATGGGGCTGCTCCTAGGCTTTTCTCCCTGTAAGCACTTTGTGGGGGCCAGCTAGGAAGAGAGTGGCAAGGGCAGCCTCTTTCCTCTGCACGCCCCAGGGCTGTGACCTTCCCAGCCTACAGGGAGAGGGGAGGTAGGTGGGAAATGGGGTGACAAAAACAAACTTCCTGAGTGTGAGGGCCAGTTCTTATCATAGGAGAACAGCCCTGATGGGGGCAGCCAGAGGGGAGCCTGTCCTGCTTTGTGAGCCTCCTGTCCAGCTCAATCTGCAGCTTACGCACAGCACAGGAGCCTCGCTGGCTTCAGCATGGGGCCTCACCAGCTCTTGCCTGCGGATACCCATGCATCCCAGAAAGACACGGGCTCATGTCTTGGCAGTGCTGAGGGAAATGCTGTCCAAACCATATGAGACGGAGAGGCAAGATAGCAGCAGACTGCCTGGGAGCGCGGCTGCCCGTGGAGCGGCTCCCGCTGCTGCAGGGA
>NW_010195919.1:28760-39282 GCF_000695765.1 Mesitornis unicolor
AGCTGTACCTCACTGAGCTGTGTGTGCTATAGCGAGCAGCTTCGCCTCCTGCCTGGGCTCTGTCCACCACGCACCAGCCAGGCTTCAGCTCATGGCAGCCAGAGGCCAACGCGCAGGGCTGACCCTGTCCGTGTTTTGTGTGAACACACTTCAGTCCTCACTCATGTCTCCAGTGTGAGGTGGAAGGAAATGGGAGAATAAGCACGTGTCTCTTTGTCCCCCCCTGCCTGAGGGAACTGAGCAAATACCATGATCTCTAATGTGACTCAGCACGAGAGTGGCACCACCTGGGCAAGGTGGTGTTGACTGCCTGGCACGCCACTGCTCCCCAGGCCTGCTGAGCAGTGGATGGTCCCTAGGTCCTCTCCTCTGAACCTGGCTGGCTGGAGGTGGCTCTTGAATCCAAGTTCTGTAACATTTACTGAACTAAAACCATTTGAAGGGAAATGCCGTGATATCTAATGTGACTGAGCTGCTGCCGTTGAGTCCCCCCTTGATGAACTCCTTGTCTCTTTTATTGCCTTTTCTTAATTGTCCCCTCATTCCAACAGCTATTCTTGTCAGTGGTTGCAAAACTCATTTGGTCTCCCAGCAGATCCAGTGTAGAGCCATGCAAGGGCACCGCTTACCAGCAGTGCCAGGAGAGGTCTGATCTCATGAGTGCCGCTGCAGGGAAGACTCCTGAGAAGAGCAGCATGAAGCTTAAGAGGGTGAAGGCTGTGTTCTTGGAGACCAGGTGCCAGGGGATGAAGTGGACCATTTATGATGGCAGAAGGACTCACCAGTAGGGAGGGTACATCTTCCTTTCCCAGTCCTGCACAAGCTCCTTAAGTGTGTCCTGTCCTTCATTCTTGCAGACCACATTGAGACTGCGGTGAAATTGGGCTGACATCTCATGTCTTACTGCCCCGCTGGTGTCTGTTTTACAAAGAGCTTCCCCTGGGAGAGGCCACTTCACTTCAGTGTCCTGTTCTTTAGTAGACTGGCACAGCAAACCAAGCTCCCAGTGGAGCAGGCAGGGCTTCACCTGCCTAGCGTCCTTCCCTTCCCAGGAACACTCCCTCAGCACACTTCATCATGCTGGAGGGCAGTCAGGGATGTTAACAGACACGTCCACCCCCTCTCTAAAAGTTGCTCATTGTTCAGTATAGCCCCAAAGGGCAGAGATTCCTGGCTGGTTTTCACACAAAACTTATCTGTAAGTCCATTAGGTGTCAAAAACTACTTGATGCAGGGAATAATATTTTGCTCTTGTGCACATGTGTATGTGCATGTGTACAGTCCTTCTACCACAGAGGTAGCTCACCATCCTCATCTCTGATTTTCTATTTAAAAAGGAATGGCAGTACTCGAACTTCACGGGTGACCTGCAGATCAGCCTGGCCTAAAAACCTAATCAATGAGGACATGCAAACCTAATATTTTTGAGGTTTGCAGTTGGAGGTTTTTGCAGAACTCTTCTACCGTCTTGCAAAGCCGCGTTTGCTGCACAGCTTGTTGCAGCCTGTATAAATAGCTCCACTTGGTGACAAGGGGGCTGGCATGGGAAGGCCCTGTGTTTCAAGCTCTGCAGGCAGCTACTGCCACGGTGTGGGGAGATGGTGCTCTACATGCATTGACTGTGCAGCAAGAGGCACAAGCTGAGCTGCTAAAAAATGCATTTGCTTTGGGTGGATGTTGAACACGGTGGTGTGTGTGCGCTGCGCTCTTCAGGGATGTTCCCTGTCTCACCTCCTTGCCATGCTCATCTGGCAAAGCTGACTTCGTCTTGGCTCCTGCATCTTGGAGAGCAGAAATTCCTCTCAACAACAGCGGGAAAGCTGTGACATGTTACTATGAACAGATATGAAATAATTTTTCCACCTGGCTTCTTATTAGGTGTTACAGCCCTATCTTTTTCCGCTGGTCCTATGATAATAATTTTTTTGTTTTTAGTAATGTTGCACCTAAGAATTGATGAGGGAATGGGAAAGAATCGGACTTGTAGTCTTGGACATTAAAACTAATGATTCCAGAACTGCACCCGAATCACACATTTGTAAGCTTATGAAAGAGACTGAAGTTTGTCTAATTATCTCTTTATATATTTATAATTTTATATATATATATATATACACACACACACACACACACACACACACACACACACTCTATACTAGACTGACTCATCTTCCCAGGCCTGGGAAGCTGTGCTGATCACCAGACTCTCCTTGCTCTCACTCCACTAAGCTAGAGAGCCGACTTGGAAAGGGAAGCCTTTCCCATCCCCAGCTTTGGCTGTGCTGGGGCACTCGGCTGGGTTTCAGCATGGAAGGTATCACTGGCTTGCTCACATTTTTGGCTGTGAAAGTCAGAGTGACAGCCCATCTTATGGCCAGATTTTGTGCGTGATCCTGTTATGGGAGTTGTCAGCACCTAATCTGGGTGTTTGCTGTCATCCTGGACGCGTTCCTCTGCAACCTAGTCTAGGTGATCCTGCTCTGGCAGGGGGATTGGACTGGAGGATCTTTCGAGGTCCCTTTCAACTCCTGGCATTCTGTGATTCTGTGATCCAAATAGTACTGCCAGTGCATTGCATGTGCAGCCTGACACACTGTATATTAATCCAGGTTTTGGCTTGCTTGCTTGACCGAGGAAGGATTAAACCACACCTCACATCTGCTGAGGCTCCCTTGGGTTGCTGCTTATTCACTCTGATGCTCCTTAGGAAAGCTTAGAGAAGGTCTTTCCCTCCACAACTTCCCAGGCACAGCTCTTCCCTAGGTGGCAGGGACTGCTCCTGCTTGTCCTGTATGCTTTCCATCTATCCATCCATCCATCCATCCCTCCATCCCTCCCTCCTCTGCCCAGTGGTATCTGCAGACCTTATACAGCCCTCACGGGAATCCAGCAGCCAGCAGTGGATCACCTCCTTGCCAGGCTGAGTTATTCCCTGCCAGGCCCTGCTCCTGCCTTGCAGTGGTGAACAGCTCTCCAGGTTGCTCCTTTTAACTCAGAGTGCAGATTGGAACTGCAAAGCCTTTGAAAAATGATGGAACAAGGACAAATTTCCAATCAAAGCTGTCCAAGTGGTGCTCTGAAGGAAAATTGCTCTTCATTTTCAGCAGAAATGGAAGGCTCAGTGCAAGAGCAGGAGTGACGCAGAATGAATATTTAAATGATCAAGTAATGGAGAGCCTGACTGCTCCCAGAGGAAGGGGGAAGGGTCCTGGGACCTCTTTAACCTGATTTAATCAAACAACTTCTGATGTTTTACAATTGCATGCGATGGTCTGACCCAGAGCTAGGCAATTTGCAAACCATAGAGTTAGGAAATTTTGGTAGAATGGTCTTAAGAGGAAAATACATTTGCAATTATGAACTGAAAAACCTGAGCAACAGCTCTTGAGGTTTTAAACTCTGTGAACTCTGCCCTTCTCATGGCCTCCCACCAGTCAGTAGTGCCCAGAGCAGTTTCCAGCTGAGCCTCCTTGGGCAGCAGCTGCCTCGGCCACAGTGTGCCTCCTTGCAGGAGAGGAGCTGGGGCTGCAGGTCCTGAGCAAGGTGCATCCTCACCCTACACAGGTGGATCAGTGACCTGGGAAGAGAAGAGAAGCTGGGAACAGTCCCCAGCGATGGAAATGCTGACCCAACCTGCAGAGCTATGAGCTGTCCAGGCTCTGATTTGAGCCAGCAGCCTGTGGTCCCCTGGGCCTGGGAAGAGAAGTTTCCTCAAAGCTTCTGAGAAGAGACACCAGTCTCACCCCAGTTACTTGAAGCCATTAAATTTGTACTAACTGGTTTGTTCTCAGAAGCACTGAGCATTCCCAGCTGTGGCAGGGGCTCCCTTTGCTGCAGTGCCAGCTTCGAACAGGATGTGGAGTTTTCTTTCTGTTTTGGGAAATTCTCTGCTTTTGTGCCCATGGTACTTGCAGAGTGCTGACAAAAGCCCCTTCCTTCGCAATACTGCCTGCCTGCTTAAGGTGCTGTTCCCTGCAGATGCACTTTTCCCCTTTCAAGGTTTTTGATGTATTTTCCTGTGTTAGAAAATTCAGAACAGCAGCACATGAAGCTGGCTGGGGCCAGTGAGCATTGCTGGGGGCGGCAGCTTTGATCCTCGGTGGGAGTTTTGCAGTAAGCTTGATCATGCATTTTTCATCATTTGCTCTGTGTGTGTGTGCATGCCTTGCAGGGGGTACAGGCACTAATCCCAAAGCTGCACTCAGCACAAGGGTAAAACCCACTCCTAGTCCACTGCTGATCCAAATCTTTCACGCCCCCAGGGTAATTCTGCCTCAAGTTACCCTACATGAAATTTGACTCTGCTATCCAAGAGCTAGGGAGCTGCTCCCTTCTTTAATCTCTCTGACAGTGCCTAGTCAGGGCTTTCTGAAGGATTCTGTTAGTCTGTTTTTCTGTATAAGCTTTAGTTATCTGGAGTTTTGTACTATCTGACCTACTTACTTGGAAGCCCACGAGGAGGGTTTGAGTTGGAAGAGAGCTGGGTTTATGATCCACGTATGAGCCTTTCACTGTTAATTGTATTAGCATTCGTAATTGTATGCACATTTCTAAACTGTCATGATTGCCACATGGGGCAGGACATCAAAAGGTTATGTCTGCTCAGAGATCAGCAGAGAAGCAAGAAATTAAATTGCTTCATACCTTAAAAGCTATGATATGAGCTGATTTGACTGCATTATATCAAAAGTGACATAGAAAAAATAAGTCTGGAATTAGACTTTTAAAGCTCATTAGCCTTCAAGATTTAATTATGAGGAAGCAGGCTGTTTAATGGAGGCTTGAGTCACCCTGTGCCTGCCATCACTGTTGGGTGGGCAGGGGCTCTGCGTAGCCAGCATGTTGAGAGCCTCACTGGACAGGGATGAGTGAGAGGAAAGGATAAAGAAGCCCTGAATTCAGATTCTGTCTCTGCTGCAGATTTGCTTTACTGGAGCTGCTTCGTCTGCCTGTGCATGGCTTAGTCCGTGTTTTAGCTCTCAGATCAGCTCCTAGTAGGGGATACCTCTGGCTGATGGGTAACACAGCGATTCTGTGCTTTCTGATTCAGACTTTCCAAAGTCCTACTGATGACAGGGTAACGTCATCAAGTCTGTGCTTTGGAAATACGTATTTTACAAACATGAAATACATGGACATACATGCATGCTTCTCCATCCTTGGTCCTGCCAGCTGGATGTATCTATATGTGTTTGTATTTTCAGATATTGCTGCTTATGCCATGGCATCATCAAGCACGCCAATTACATTTCACCAACAGACCTTTTGGAAAGCAGGTGGTTGGAAAGCCGTGAATGTCCAGGTTTATTAGCAAAAGAGGTTGTCAGGGCAAGGGAAATGGCAGTGTTGCCTATAATGGAACCAAAAACCGTTTGGTTCCTGGAGCGTTCCCCACCCACTGAACCCAGCATGCCTTGGACACGCTTTGCTGCCCTGTGCCACACCACTTGATTTTTCACATAGGTGCTATCGCTTTTATTCTTTATCTGTGCAAAGCCTGGCAGAGTGGATCTCACTTCATGGACAGTACCTGCACAGATGTTTCCACAGTTGAAGTAGGAATGAGTCGTGCCTGGCCTCCATCAGAGGGAGAAGCATCGCCTCCGAGAGCACCCGGAGGATGGTGGGTACAGCAGATGCAGCCGGCAGAGGGAGTGTGGAGCATTACACACCATCTCCTTGTCTCTGAGAAAATGCAGCACACTGCAAACCAGCCTCTTTCTTCCTGTCTCTCAGCAAACTGCTAAGTGGGAACAGAGCAATGCGATAACGGATTGTTTATTATGGAAACATGCCACTTTTGGTAGATTTACAAGCAGCTTTGCGGAGCTCCTGATCACTCTGTATTTTTGTATTTAGCCCGTTACTCATCCTGATACATCGTTGCTGTATGTCTGACCATGGCTGTAAAAGACACTAGCAGGGACATGATGGGGCCAAAGCATGGGAGACAGAAAGCAGCTGTCAGCCAGCATTTCTTCCAGGGGTTTGAGGAGTACCAGCAGGCTGTGTCAGCCAAGCAGTGACTGTTTTTCAGTGACTGACTTTGCAGTCAGAATATTTTGTAGTTCCTTATAGGCCCCGTGGTTTAGCAGCTGCACAGATGGCTGCATTGCATTTAGAGCAAAGTGAAATAGCACTAGTTCCTCCCATCCTCTGGTGCCTCACCCTGAGAAATTAGCAGCCTCTTTTGGGAGCTACTAGTCAAAACCCCAGATCCGAACACCTCCAGATTTTCAGCAAAGTTTGAAACCAGTTCAGGCGCTGAATTTCAAGTCTGCTTTTCCTGTGCCAAAACCCCCAGAGCTGAATACCTGGGAACTATCGAGGTGGGTTAACTCACAGAGCAAATACACTCTGAGCTTTTCATTGTCTACCCAATGCATCAGCTCTCCGAAAATAATATGTCTAGCATGGTTCATACCACAATTGCTGCTGTAATCACCACTGAAACCTGGATAGGTTAGAAATCCATATGTGGATCTGTGTCTAGGTGAATTTGGCAGACAAAAAGCAGTCCCCAAAAGGCGATTTCTTCCTATCAAATCATCTGCCAATTTTAACAGTTTTGATTTATGCTTTTTACTCTGGCTCTGTTATTGATTGAGTCACAAGATTGGCTTCCAGATCACAGTGTCGCTGGGAGCTTATATCTTTTACATGTGAGATTTCTCTGCCTGTCTTGTTGGTCTCCTGCACTTCCTTACCTCAAACAAGTGCTTCCAATTACAGAAAAGTTTATGTGACATACATCAGTCATGGTTGGGTTCTGTGCACTGGAGTTTTAAGCAGTGAAGGTACAAGTGTTCCACTTGTACTTGGTCCTTTACCTACTGCGGCAAGCTACGGTAGAGAAAAATATGCCATATAGGTAAAATATGCCATAACTCTCCTGGTTTCTTTAATGAAACTTTGCTTTTGGAGTTGCATTTGTTGGTTGTTTTTTTTTATTTGCCCCTAAAAGAGGACATTAATTAGGCTAGTTCAAAGTATATGAGGGCTTTTTTGGGTTGGTGAAAACCAAAGCAGTTTTTGTAATTGCTTGGACAGTAGATGAGAGCATGGAGTAAGAGACTGGTGAGAGAGTAGTTAGTTTAGTTAGAAAGACTAGCTGACTGGAGCATAAGCTGAGGGTAACAGTCTGGAAAGTAGATCATCTTTCTGAAAGTCACAAAGAAGAAAAATAATGGCTCCAGATTCGTCCCTTGTGTAATTCTTTTGAAGTTGGTGGCTTGCACCAGGATGATTTAACCCCATTAATTTCAATGGGTCACTGCAGCGTCCCATGAGTTGCTTTTTGTTGTGCTCTGTTCTGAGGCAGAGATAAAGCAGAGCCTTGGTGTCTGGACTTGAACCCAAGCTTGGTGTCCCCATAGGGCTGGCTTGGGCCCATCCACATTTTGGCTGACTCCAGTTGGAGAGGGAAAAGGATGCAGGAGATGATGATGTGTCTGAGCCCCTGTCCCATGACAGCTGGGTGCTGCCAGGACTCTGTCATGAGCCATAACCTGCCTGAAAGGCGATATCTGGTCTGAAAACCATGGCAGCCAGGCTGAGAGTGCTCACTGGAGTGAACACTGACCCTCGCCCTGCTGCTGGTCTGCTGCTACAAAGACATTAACACACAGAGACAAGGAGATGTGAGGCAGTGTGCCAAAGAAAGGAGCCTTAAATTGAACAGGAACTGGCACCAGATGAGCCCTGGTGGGACTCAATGGGCAGAGAGCGAAGGTCAGTGCCCTCGACACACGACAGGGACTCAGGGGCTACGACGAGGGACAGGGATAAAGTGCGTTTACCCCCTATCGATCAAAGCAAGCCGGTCATAGCAGGAGCCAGCCATGCATAGTTAAAAAGTCCATGTATCACTGCAGGGAAAATTTAATCTTCTGCCAGGAGCAGGTATGCATATTTGTCACCAGTTGTCAAACAGCTGAAAACGTGGTGGCAGACACAGCTGTAGTGCTTGGGCAGAAATGGCAATTGTGCCCCAGTATCGCCAGGCAGCAGCTCCTCACGCACCATGCTCAGCCCCTGCTCCTTGGGGACCTCAGAGCCTGCCTTGTGCCTCATCTCTCTGTTTTCTGCATGCCTCTCCTCGAGTGGCTCACTCCAAGGGACATTTGTATGAAAATAGGATTAATGTCCTATTTTGAGGGTTTCAAAGCTTGCACCTGACTCCCTGTCCTCTCATTTTGCAATCATTTGCAAGTTGTGTTGAAGTATTTAGCAGACAACTGGAAATGAGCCATGAGGAGCAGATGGACCATAATGAAATGAAGTGCTAAATCTTCATGCAAATGTTCTTAGTAATACAGAGGAGAGGGGAGCCCAGTTTAGTGAAGGTCGGGTGTAAAGTCAGCCCTAAGCAGCCTGCTTTTGTCAAGACATCAGCTGCTCTTTAACATCCTGCAGGAGGAAAGGAAGATGAGCATCGCTGTGTCTCTGGGCATTTGTCTCTTGACAGACTTGACCTGACTGTGCAGTGGGTCCAGAGAGGATGCAGACACAGGTTCCAGTATGGAGGATGTGCCACGTGTTGCAGTAAAAGTTGCTCGGTAAACTCAGTGGCTTAACTTCTTCTGATGCATCCATTTAATCTCATTGGTCTATAGTCTTCTCCTAATCACATATTGTATGGCACACTCTGTTAATCACTTCGTAGCTAATGCAGATCAGAAAATCCGTCTGGATTGGCAAACTGATCTGTAAAATACTTTCTGAAATAAAGATGCATCTGGCCTTGAATTATATCTTCTGCAAAAGCAGAAGGGAGAAGAGCTCAGCTCTGAATAGAAAAGGTTGTTCTTGAAAGGATGTGGTCAAAAGACTGTGTCTGCTGGTACTCAACGTATGGCAGTGTAATATTTACATCTGAATGCACTCTATACCCTTCTGTCTCTCTTTTTTGGAGAGAGAAATGTCAAATGCAAACTCACTTCTCCAAAGCCCAAGATATTGTTGCAATTCACCCCAAGAGCTGGAATGTGTGCTGCTGCTGCTCTGCAGTGCCTAGGGAGGAATTTTGACCATGCCCGTGCAAGGACAGGTGGAAGAGTCCAAGCAAAACCTTGTTTCTCTGTCAGGTTATTTTAAATAATCACATCCATTCCCTTCACACCACATAGGGTTGCCTGCATGGTTCTTGTGCAGCATCTTAAGGGTAGCAGGGTCTGGTGGCCTGAGGGAGTCCAAGTGCTGCAGGATTCCTGGGAATTGAAGTCTTTTCCATAGCGAATGAAGTGAGTGAAAAGTGCAGGCATTGCTGAAATGCTGCCTGCGTGTCCTGATCCACGAGCAGCGGCACATCCTGTGATCCTTCTGTGATCCTCAGAGCATCCTACCTATGGATAATCTGTCATTATTTCCCCAGATTATATAGTTTATAATTTTAAGTAATAGGGAACTCTGAAAAAATGGCCAACTTTATTGAACAAAGGAGATACTAAATACACTGAGAAAAGTATTTGTTGCTGCTCACACGCTCTGTTCAACATTAAATGTGAACAGACTGCAGCAGGTGTGAAGGGATGTGATACAGGCTTGGAAACCCTGGAGCGAGCCGAGGGAAGGCCTGTGAGAAGAAGAGAAAAATGCTACATGATGATGAAATGCAAATATTTCTGTGACTCTGTTTAAGTGCGGGATCAGGGGCCATCCAGCTGTCCTTTGGCTGCTTTCAGCCAAAAGACAACAGAAGGCAATGGATGATCTCATTCTGCTCCTCTTAAATCGAGAAATCTCCTCCACAGTTGCTTAAATATCAGTTTTTCTAAGGTTTTTATTTGCCAGCTGTTTGGCAAAGCCTGATGTGAGATGAATGTTTTCTTCTCTGCTTCCTCATAATGCAGGAAACCATTTGGGTGGTTCAGATGGCCATGGATGGGAGGTAGGAGAGCCCGGACATATTGCAGAGGTTTGGAAGTGTGTCGGCAGAAAAACCCCCAGCGTGAGGCCAGCTTTTGGGAGGATAGTGCTGACGTACAGCTTGCAGGGATCAAAGCCCAGGAGAAGCTCAAACAGGGCTGTCTTTGAAACACTGGATCCTGCAGATATAATGTGGTGGTTTTATCTGACCTGCGAACATCTCTGACAAGGCATCAGGTCATTAGTCTTGTGCTTGTTATTGTAACATTTGCTGGAATGAAGCTCCGGCATTTTTAAATCACAGCTATCAAAGCGTATCATAAATTGTAAGCAGTTTCTTTTCCTTTGTTTGAGTATATCCCCATGCCAAATCATTCAGTGCTCGTATCTTCTAAATTGGGCGTGACATTACCAGTGAAAAGCTGTGACTGAGCGTAAAATAATTGTTTTTTTAAAAAAGAGATCTGCAAAAAAATCCGTATTTCCATAAAAAATGAATAGAAAGTGACTCCCACCTCTTAAAACAATTCTGCTTCCAAGCTCTGATAATAACTATGCGTTCAACTCCTGAAGTGCTAAAATGTTTGGTTTTTGTAAAGTGGAATTTCAAAGACTGTCACTCAAAAGTGTGTGTGTATATATATATATATATATA
>NW_010195920.1:0-32883 GCF_000695765.1 Mesitornis unicolor
GGTCCACACAGGAATAATATCAGTTTTTCCGCCCTATCGCAGTATTTAGCGCTTCTGTCGCCAGTTCCGACCTGCACCTGGCTTCGTAAAGGCTCCCCAGCGGGACGGCGGCATTCGGGGCCGCCCCTCGGGGAGCTCTGGGACGGGGCCAGGCTCAAGTCCTGCGGCCGTCTCTTGGCGCGTGGGATGGGGGAAGCTTGATTTTGCTGCCTTTGTAAAGGTGATAAATGTAAACATTTTCTATACTTCATCTATCGTTATCAGGGCGTGTGATTTTATTTTTCCCCCTTTTCTAGCATGGTGATTTTCAGCGCAGAGGCTGGACAAGTCAGGTCTCTGTGAAAGAGAATAAAGAAATACAGTGTTTGTAAGAAATGATAAAGGTCTTGTATGAAACGAAAGGTCATGTTTTGTTTGTGGCCTCAAAACAATAATAACGTTTTGGGTTGCAGTGGTTTTTTTCCAATACTACTCTAAAGTGATCGCTGAAAAGAGATGCCTGGCCTGGTTATCCATCAGCAACTCCCATCAGCAGCAGCAAAGTATCCAGAGAACCAGGGAAAGAGCTTGCATCGAGTAGCTGGAGGAAAAGTCTCAATGTCTAAATGCTGATTCTTGTCAACCAAGGTCACACCTGCCGAGTTTAAAAGGCCATCTGTGAGGCCTGTCGCACTGATTTAGGTGCTTACCTAAAATCCTATGTGCTGCTGTGGATTTCATTAGGCATATATACAGTTAAAAACCTATAGTAGTTTCTGAAGAATTGGAGTTTCTCATAAATCTCTGATGTTAAGAGACTACTTTGTGGCTGAACCTGACCTGGACCAGAGATTATATATACATATCTAAATAAGCATACTGCTGTCCAGCTTGCAATCCATGGGATGGTTCTGTCCAACTCTTTAATCTTTCTCACTGTCATACAACATTTAAAGATTTATTTGCCATCCAGGCCCTGAGCAAACTGTTATAATGTTTTCCGGTCCATGGTTATTGGGTTGAAAAGGCCAGAATTAAAATCATTTGAGATTCTGAAGGGTGGAGAAGGGGAACAGTCAGGGCACTGTTCAGAAGCTGGTATCAAACAGAACCAAGCTACACTTGTAGCTGTCTACTCAGCTGCATATGACTCTCTGCACTGTAGTCATCATGCCAATCTGCAGAACTTCGTCAAAAATCCATGATGTATATAAAATCAGTTCCATGTATTCGTAATTATCACCTTTTCTATAGGAGCCACAGTACGTACTCCAAATCAAAATTAGCATCATAACTAATATCTTTGTAGAAAGTTATCAGATTTACAGAATGTTTCAGAGAGATTAAACCACAAGTAGACTCTGAGTGATCATTTAGTATCTCTCAAGTCTCTATTTATATCAGTACAGTGACAAATCTTCCATTTTTACTTTCCTTACATTGCCAATCAATTTCTTGAGCTTTAGCTTTCAAGACTGTAACACGGAGATGAAATTATCACAGAGGAAAATATGATCCTAGAATCACAAATTACTTCATAGCTAGTCTGAGAAAATAGATCTTATTATTAACTCTGAGAAGGTTGTATTTGTGTAATTATCAAAAGAATATTTACACTAGCAAATCTTTATTAAACTGTGTACTTCATTTTCTTCCTTTTAATCACAGATGTTTTTGTTTGAGACACTGGGGTGTTTTCAGGACTTTCATGTATAAGGCTAAGCTGCTGTAATTTTTCTTTCTAAATAGGGTGTCATAGTTACAACAGAAAAACTTAAAGAAGGAGGCAAGCTTTCAGAAACATGCTCATTGTCTCAGATTCATAACACACAAGCAAAACCTCAGAGTCCCTTAACCACCCCTGAAAGTGATTTAATAAAAGAGGTTGCAAAAGCAGAATTAGGGTAACTGAAAGCTATAATTTCACTTTCTCACCTTTCAGTCTGAAGGTGTTGACATATACTCACTTAGCAGACAGCTGCAGCAGCTTAAAGTGTTAGCACCATCCTACTGTTTATTATCACTCTTTGCTAAAGAGTATCATCCCCACAGGAGAGCTGGTGCAGACATCTTTGAGCGCATCTCAGCCACTTCAGTGCAAAGTCTAGCAGCTGAATTTAAATTGCTGAGGCAGGCAGAGTTAAGCCAGCACTGCTGTCCAGGGCCTGAGATGCACTCAGTCATTCTGTTCTGCTGTATCAGTGATGGCACAATTATGGGGCTCTATCTTCTTAAACTATTATTTTATGAACATGAATGAACATATTGGTATCTTGAGAATATAGAAATTCTAGAGGCTAAATTGTGGACATCAAAATTCACTTGGCCAGGTAGACTGGAGTACTGAAATTCATTACATTAAGTATGTTTTAGGTACCTGCCTCCTTCCCACGTGGTCCTTAACATCTGGCTCTAGCAGGGCCCAGGGACATGACTTTCTCTCACGTGTACAACATGTGTTTAGACATCTAACGTGCACACAGCTCGCTGTGATGCAACTCACTTCCCAAGCAGTACCAGTATAAAGTGTGCAGTTACACTCAGCCCATACAGTGGTTGTGGGCTGTGCACTCTCAGCAACGAATGCTAGATGTCAAACACTGTGAGCACCACAGCTCTAGTGAAAACGTGATGATCGCAATGAACAGCAGTGTAGGCCTTGGGAGCAGAGTGATGGGCAACATCTTCCAGGGATGATGACCATCAAGGAAAGAGGGAAAAAGAAGGGCCATCCTCAGCAAACTCCCCAAATTATAGTGAATGTGACATTTATGATATGAAATAATTCTGTTAGCCAGCTTGGGTCAGCTGCCCTGGCTTTTGCTGCTTCTAGCTTCTGCAGCTGGCTAACTCAAAACTAGTAAAGAACTAGATCACTACAGCGACTTGCATACCAGGACTGGCCACGAACTAAAGAAAAGTGTCTTAACAACTTTGTTCTCACTGAATTGGGCACTGCAGTCTTCTCAGAAATGCAGCTTTCCTGAACAGAAAATGGATTCTATGATTCTGTCTCAGACAACTCAGGACATAAGCGCACATAGTATTCTGCAGGACTTAGTCTTCAGGGGAAATCTCTGCCCATCTAAAGTTGTGATGAAAAGGAGGCATTTGCCTACTGGAAAGCCAGGGAGGATGCTTAAGATGTGTGATGGGATGTGCATCTTGAGAGTGTTAAGGTGTCATCTATGAGCTGGAACAGTGCCCAGCTTAGGATCACTGATCAGAGACATTCAAATATCCTGTGAACAGAGAGAGAGCAGAAGAAAGTCACAGACCTTGCAAGAGGTGACCATCAAGACACAAGAAATGAGATAGGGCATGAGAGGTCTGTATTTACTTCAGACATCCAGAGAAAGATTAACCATTTGCAACAAAATTCAGGTGGACAAAGATAACAAAAAATTGATATACTGCAAAAAGAAAAATGTACTGAAGGTATGGAAAAAATGCATAGCAGAGGCTCCAATCTGAGATCTGAGACTGGTTGCCAGCAGTGCCCATGAATAATGAGATCTGCAGAGCAGGTGCAGGGCAAGCCTGCAGGCAAGTGTTGGGTTTGAACAGAGGGGAAAGAGAGTCTCTCGTGAGTGTTTGGGCACTGAAGCGAACCAGAGCCAGCATCACCAGGCTTGCTGAACACAGCTGAGGGGGAGAGAAAGAGAAATAAACCAGGGTTCCTATCCTGTGCCAGGACAACTCACCCACCCATTGCTTTGAGGACACCTTAGCATCTTTCCAGTAGCAGCTGAAGAGGAGGCAATGAACTGCATATTCTCAAAATACTTTGTGTGTTTGAGGGTACCAACAGAGTGTAACATTATAGCTTGGGTGGACATCTGGACATCAAGCCTTTATTCTGTTGGATAAGGAGTCATTGTAGAAAAGAGCCACTTGGCTTCTGGCAGTTGTCTACTTTTGGGAACCAGCTAGCTACCCTATGAAAACCAATTTCTCAGCTGCTGTGTCTTCCATTCTTCAGTGTAGTCTTCTCAGATAACATAATGGAGGTGTGAAGGGAGAGCTGTCTCTGCCAAGATGGTGCTCCTCGCACAGTCTGGGTGACAGTGTCCAAGGCACAGAGAGAAGGCAGGAGCTGACAGTGAGATGACTGTTCCTGCTGGCCAGCATCACGCTGAACAGAGAGGAAGTTGTGTTCCAGCAAGAGGCTCATGGTATTTCATTTCCCTCAGAGCAAGGGTGACCAAGTAGTGTCATTGGTTGTTCTTCCATGACAGATGTGTCTAAAACAGAGATGGTGTAAAGTTTCTGATGTTTTGCAAATTCACAACCTAACTTGGTACTTATTCATGATGCCATGTGTGCCTGCGTATAGTCTCCCTGAACTGGACCTGGAGGTGTTTGTGTGAGGCTACTGCTGTGCACCAAGGCAGGCTGATGCACGGCTTTTACAGGAATAAACCTCAGTTGTTCACACCAACTATCCCTGCTGTTCTGGGTCTAATACATTTTAGGGGGTTTGAGGCATCAGTATTTCAGCTCCAACAGCAAACTTGGTGCTCTGTAAAGAAGTATGCAATTGTTCAAGTCTGCAGGAATTTACCATCATCCAGCCAGAGACAAAAACAATTTCCAGTATAATTCAGTGAGCCTGGGGGAATTAGTTGCAGTGTAAAATGTGAGCAAGCAAGATTATGGCTAAGGAGGAGCCCAGCAGAACTTACTTTACTTTTAACTTGGTTCCTAGCAATGAAAATCTACTGAAACACTCTGAAACCGTAAGCAAAGCAAAACTCTTGTTTTTCATGTTTTGCTGTTGGAAACTGTCGCTGTGGAATAAAATGTGCCATGCCTGTTGTTTACAGCAAGATTTTTTAATTTGTAAAGGTCTGGGGTGGGGGGGAAATCACTCCCATCTTTTCTGCATTCACTTAAACTATCTACATTCTTTCATTTGTTTTAAATTAGAGGAGCCAGAGTCTAACAGATAAAGTCATCAGCCTCAGTTCTGCTGAGGGTTTATTCACTTTAGGTCAAACAATGTTAACTTGTTTTAGAAAGCCAGCAGGGACTATTAGATGTGCAGCATTTTCCCTCAGAAACCCTCCCCTCCCACACATGGACAGTTTAAAAGAGTTCAACACAATAAATATCCAATCTATTTAAAATTGGCCCTGACAGAAGAGGTTTAAGTGCTCAAATGGCAGAAAAAAGTGAAATGACAATTTAGGTTACCTTAGCTCCTCTACTGAAATAACAGCTCTGTGTTTGGTTCTGTGCTGTCGACTGGGAGGTGATAAATCAGCCCTAATTTGTAAAATGTTTAGTTTAACTACTGAACTGACAATTTAGGTGGAAGTAGCTGGTGATGAACTGACAACAGTGTTATCACTCTCTCCTTGCTTTATCACATAATCAGCAGCTTGATCCAATGATTAGTGAAACCATGTTTTAGTAGCACAGAGGTGCTAACAGCTATCTCCAAAATTCAGTTTACTCATTTTGTATTTCTTTTGACTTTCTACAGCTTTCCTCTAGATGGACGAAGTGTGACAGCTTTCTCCTGAGCCCTGTGTTTTAACAGATCTTCCTTTATAGCTGGAGCTGGGTCAAGACAGCTTTCAGGGATTGAAAAAAAGCTGAGTAAAAATGATAAATTTATATCAAATGAATGCATTGATTTCATCAGAACCCGCCTTCCTTCCAACAATGATGTGCTCCACCCAAAGGCAGTGTATTAGTTGCTGCTTGCTTATTTTGCCCACTCTGTCCAAAGAGCTTTTACTTCGCTTTGAGCTCATCAGACCCTCACCACCAGATGCCCTGCAGAAACCAGGTACTCGGCTCTTCCTTGCTTCTAATCCTGACTCCATGTGCTGCTACTTATGCTGACCAACCGCTGCTCAGCTCTCTTTTCACTGAAGAGAGACACAAGAGATGCTCTCTGGGACAGCAGGAGCCATCCAAAGGCCAGAAGGTCTCTAAACCTGTAAGCTGATTACTATTTATGGGGACTAGGCTCTGAAAGTGATAGTACACTGTTCTTTTTTTTCCCTACTGCTTTCCCACCACCCTGCTTCCTGCTCTGGCTTTTAAAAAGCGAGGTAAAAAAATGGGGAGACAGTATCCAGAAAAGCATTAGACCTCCCCATACCCCCCCAAAAAATTCCCCCAACCTGTGAGGCAAGCTGGATTGTATTTATGCCTGTATGGCATGAATTTTCCAGAAGGGGCTGGATTAGGAGTATGTTTGGTATTTTAACAGAGCTAAATCATCACCATAGCTTCTGGGAATTATGTTATAGTAGAGGTATTACACCAGCAAGCTACATCCTACTTTCAGAGAAATTATTGTCTATGAATGCCACTTTCAAGTAGAAGAAAATATTGGAGTCATTCTCTTTCAGTGTTTTATAGACCCTTTGAACAAACATCAAATGCTACAGAAGATGCTGGCTGACCAGAATTAGGTATATTATCTGATGAGTGATTCTGGTCAAGTTTTAGGGACCAAGAGAGACAGCTGTGGAAATTAGAGACGCCTGGGCTTGAGTTCAGGTTCCAAACAGCTCTTCTGCCTGTTCAGAAAAAGAAACCGTAGAAACTTATCCATGTAAATCATTGCATCTAATGTACAGAAATGCTTATTAATTTTCTGTAAACAGGCTATGTTGACTGCCTATGCAAACTGTAATTTATAAAGAAGAAACATGGTTTTGAACTGACCGAAGAAAGCATTGAATATCACATGTTTCCAGTGTGACTAAATTGACTGTTAGCAACCTCCACCAGTTTTTCCCTGTTTGGCAATGGACTCAGAGTTGCAAATCTTGACGAAAATGAATCCAGAAATCTGATCAGCAATAACATAATGCTGGGAAAAGTCAAAATGAAAGTAATGAGCTAAGGAACAGAGCCACGTTTACAGAATATTTTCAGCCCAGTCTTCTGCTGAGACACCCTCAGATGTTCATTTCAGAACTGTTTTCCCAGAAGAAAGCAGCAGCCAAATATTTTAACTCATTAGATATACTTGAACTCTTCGCTGCAGTGTTGTGCTGTTTCACATGCACCAGACTCCAAATGGCTCCATGCAGACGCAAAGTATGTCCACACAAAGGTCATTCGCAGGCTTAGACGAAAGCATTACAAGGGAGGCAAGGGGAAATAGTCCAAGTTAATTTAATTCTCAAGACAGTCCTTAAGGTCTAAGCAAAATACAAAACAAACTCTGAGGACAGTAATGCAAAGCATTTTTTTCAAAAAGTCTAAGGACAGGGCTTAATTTTTTTGATACAGTAAGGATGCTCCTTCCTTTTAATCGGACCGACAACCATGGTGGACTGTTACATTTCAGGACTACAAAACTGCCAGAAGTGAGTGCCACAGGTATTACACAAATTCTATAAAGGTAATTAGCCTTAATAACTGGATCTGATTAATATAAAAAAGAAATCTAAAGAGAAGACCCTCCTCCTTGATATGCTGTTCTTCTCTATGCTCTTCTCATTTCCACCCCTGTAGGACCAGCTACAGGAGCAGCAGGTTCTGCTCCATGAGTGATTTGTCAAGCTCCAATTTTGAAGACATCCTTAAGTTTTAGAGAAATCTTAATGAAAGCCAGAGAAAAAGCAAAGATTTGCACCAGTTATCATTTGTCAAATTTCTCTATTTGCTAATACTTTTTTTGCACTGTTGATAGCTTCTATGTTTATTTAATCTGATTTCCCTTATTTATTGTGTTTCTTTTACAAATAAAGTTGTTAAAACACTGCCAGCATAATAATTTTCTTAAAATATAGTCGTACTCCCTTTTGAACTCTATGATACTTCTGAAGCACAAAAGAGTTAAAGAAAAATAAACAGATTACTGCAACTTTCTGCATTTCAAAACAGAGGTAAATAACAGCTGTGCAGAGCTCAAGTCCCTTTCCAATAGTTAGCTGCTCTAGCAAAGGGGATGAACTGAGTGGAAACACTGCAGGAGTCATCTGTTGGCTTTTCCCCCTGCAAGATGTTTTCTGACTCCACTCAGAGGATTACACTCTTCGTGCTCATGACAGTATTGTTCTTACAAGAACAAAGATGAGGGCAGAGAGCGAGGCGCGCTGCTTGGATCAACAGGAAAGGGTGGTCCATGTTAGTGTCTCCTGAAGACAGCTACCTCAGACAGCTGCCTACTGTAGCCACTCCTAGAGCCAAGTGGTAGTTTCACAGACTGCTGGACTCATGAAGAACTGCCCCACCTTTTCTGCTACTCTGCACTGAAACAGGGCTGAGAAACATCTGCCCTATCTGGAGGCTATGCCTGCTATGGGGATGTCATGGTTTAGGGCAGGACACCTTATTACTGTCCAATGTGGCACTCTGTGCAGAGCAGACAGGCAGGTTGCTATGAATTATGTCAGGACTCACTTACCACAGACAGCAGGTCCGGTTAGCAGCTAAATATTTTGGTTCTTCTCTGATAAATGCCAGAGCCTTATTCTTATAATCTATGACCTAGACTATTGTAGTCTCTGCTCGTTTTACATGAACTTTCTTCAAGCCTTTTCAGCTTCTGCTCATGCAGTTTCAATTGACTATGCATAAGATGCGTGCAGAATCTAAACGTTCCTTTGCGTATTGACTGGAAATGCTTTAATTAAATGGATCTCATACTCCCTCTCTCCTTCTGGCTTTTAATGAAAAGACTTCCTTTTGGTTCCAACTCAAAGCAGGAACGCTGCTGAAATATTGAAAACGTTAATGGATTAGCAAAGCAAATGCTGGGTACTCTCATTCAAAAAATACGAGTGTCTTGTTCGGCTTCAGTTTACCTCACTGTGAAGGCAAGCATGAGGGGCTCTTGTTCTGCATAAAGGTGGTCTAGTGTGGCTACTGCTGCTAACTACAGGTGGGAGCAGATCCTTACAAATACGGGGACAAGAGGACTCTCTGGGCAAACGGGGAGCCTAATAAGATGACCCCCTAACATCTTGAGGCAAAGGAAATGTTCTGCCTGCCTTGTGCTCTCCAAGTGCACTAGGCACTGAAGATTGTATTCATGACACCTCATTTTACCCGTCTATAAATTATTAATTTGATCTGAGCTAATCAGCTAGGTTCTCTCGGTTGTCAATGAAGAGACACAGAAGCTGACCAGACACATTCATACCACTATTTGAGAGAGTTTGCATCAACTTTTTTGGGTTCTTACTTCTCCTCACTGAGTTCTGGGAGAGCCCAGACTTGTGTGACTATAATGGCATACATTAGCTCATGTCCTTTTTGTCAATCCTTGTACTGTGAGAATTACAATAGAAGTTACACTTTATTCATGTATATAAAACAGCATCCCTTTGATGAGTAGCAGGGGACAGCTGAGCTATTCTACTCCATATAACCACACATATACAAGTATTAATTATTTCTATCTTGAGAAATAAGTGTGATGTGAGTTAACAGTAAGGCTTTCATTCCAGTGTAGGGGGAATTTTCTCCTGGTAGCGTTGCTGTTAACCCAGTATATTAACTGAGACATTTCAATTATGTTAATTAGTTGTTTCCTAATTCTTTGGCTTATCACTTTATAAACTGTCATGCTGTTTTGTGGGGTGAGAGCAACAGTGTGTCTGTGCTGCAGGATCTGTATTACTGGACATTTGTTTTTAGTAAGGAAATATTTTTTACTCTGAGCAAGGCATCAGGACTTGTACTTTGAAAGCTTCTGTAGAAGAAAATACTGATTTTCAGTTTGGTTTCATTCATCATGTTACAAAACTTAGCAGTCTGGCTGTCAAGGACTATACCAGGAGCGGTTGTGACCCTGGAAACAATATGCCTAGTACATGTCTTTTTTATTGACAAAGAAATTGGGTTGAATTGATAATAATAAATTATTGAATGGTCGTGTCCACTACCATAAAAAATTATTAGAGGATCTGTTTCCCAGCTGACTTTTGTATAAGTTCAGAGGAAAGTAAAATATTGAGATATTATATATTTGACCTCTACTGATGTGAAGAGTTAAGCATCATCTACTATGTGCCAAATGCATTGAAGCCGAATTCAAATCTTGTCTTTTCGCAGTATACACTTTCACAAGGGCTTCTTCTTCATTGAAGATCAGTTCTGTATGCCAGCATCATACAAAGGTTTTCAGTACAGATGTTCTCTCAACTATTCCATGGCAAGGAGTGACTAAATCCTAATCTAGTTCACTGCAGGACAAGATAGCGGTTGGAGATGTGTCCCTTTCATGGAACTGGGACTGAGAACCAAAGCCTCCCCACAGCAGGTTATTTTTCAGCCTTTGTGGCTGCAAAGGCAGCCTTCGGTGTGTGATTGAACTGAGACCACTGCAATTATTCTCCTGATGCTGCCAGCAAACAGCATGAAACAATAACATTGTTTTCCAAGAACCACCACATTTATCACAGCCAGGATGTTAATTCAGAAAGCAAATACAACTCAGGGGTTTTAAGAGTATGTCTACCATAACGTTGAGTGTATGGGGCGGTACACGAGAGGTCAAAGGTGCTGTTGACTACAGTTGTGGATTAAAGGGGAAGAAAAGAAGTTTTGGAAAGGAGATGATGGTGTCATCAAAATAGAGTTAGTTTTGTGAGTGTTAGCACTGCAGAAACTATGATTCAGGGACTTATCTAACACATGCAAAAAGCATTTGGCAATGAGGAAGGCCTTCAGGAGAAATCAGAGTATTTCAAAAGGTGCCAGAGGTAGCAGCTCCTGCAAAGCTCTCCAGAGCCTGTGCATCTCTCACTGTATATTTGCCTTTATCTACTTGCCTGTGGTGTCGAGAAAGAGACTCCCACGAGTTCCTGAGTCCTACCAAAATTGCAGCTACCCACTCCATCATTACAAAACCCTTCAGTTCTGCTGTGACAGCCGCTGGGACAGAGCAGCGCTGCAGGAAAGACCTGCAGCCCAGCGACAGCCGAGAAGTATGAGGACTGATAGATAATCTGTACTGGATATTGATTGTTATTTCAACAAATGGATATGTGGAATAATGAATTTAGTATTGAATATACTGTTCATTTTGCTGCTTAACTGCAAGAAACCCCTTCATTGGCTTTCTATGAGGTTGACTTCAAACTGCTCCTGTGTCACAGGACCTGCAAAACCCACATTTTCATTTTTTAAGACACTTCATTTTGATTAGCAAGATTTCCAGTAGTATAACTATGTCGATGAAGTCAAACAAACTAAAAAGCTATCTCACACACGCTTGTATTAGCCTGTTGGCAGATCAGTCCTCGTTACTCCTCTCATGAAGCTGCACTGGTGTGATCACCAATACGAAGTGCTGGGAGCCTTTGGGACATTAGTCGGGTGTTAGAAATCCTACTCCATGTTCATCACAAACTTCAGAGTTTTTATAATTTTCCTTTTCTGTGGAGAAATTCCTACAAATGTAGGAGGCGATTTCTAGTCACCTAACTGGTCATACACATAACCCATAATTACAGGATTTGTATGCAGTGAGCAATGCTCACAGTGTTTACGTTACCCGCTACATAACTGGATGGAAGTATATGGCTCCATACTTACTGCAGGCTAAAAGCATGCAAGTGTATAGCACTGAACCAGAAGAATATATTTTCCTGTTTTACCTCCAAAGTCGTTCTGTTATGAAGATCTATTCCTAAACTAGCACATAGATGTCACTTAGAGACAGGTTGTAATGGGAAACATTTGCTTTTTGGCTAGATTAGTGCATTTAAATGGATCAATGATGAGATGCAGCTGTAGGGTGGAGGCTCTTTAAAAGCTCCACTTCTCAGTGCCAAATATAATGAAATACGGATGACTTCCAGCTAACTTATTGTTGATCTTTATATGAGGGGAAATTTTGCAACATGAGTATTTGATACTGTGAAGCTGTGCTGTAGCAAATCAAAAAAGATACATGGCAATTATAAAGACAAGACAGATAAAAGGAGGAAGCAAAAGCTGACAAAATAGGTAAAGTAAATGTGAAATGAGCTGGAGGCAATCAATGACGAGTAAGAAATTAGAAATTATAAAACTCTTAGCAAGAGAGAGATGAAAATAATGGAAAGCGTAACAAATAGAAGAAGAAATAAGGAAGCGATTGGTAAAAGAATGGGTGCAAGCAGTCAGAATAGCCATGATATAAAGAAGAAAATTCTTCAGGGAATAAACTGTGACGCTATAAAAGTTCAGACCTAAGAAGGTTGGCATGACTCTGAACTGACAACTTACCAATACAGGTAAAAAACCTTATTTTTTTGCTATGATCTACTCACAACTTTTGATTTGAGTTTCATTACTTACTTAAACTTACATGCTCAGATACATAAGAAAAGGAGACTTGAAATAACTCAGATCAATCTTCTTGCTTCTCAACTAATTTCCTTTTTCTCTATATATCTCTATCACAGCCATTATCATTGTTTCTGACGGTAATATGGGAAACTCTCTGGCATCTCTTGCCAATCCAACAATAGTTCAAAAAAGATGAAGTCTTTTGCCAGCTGGGAAATGCAGCACACCACGTGGAGCTGCCCAGCTGAAGAATAACGCACACACACAGAAATAGCCCCTGACCTGTTGTCCTCTTCTGCAAAGTCTACAAAATGAAACCAGATCTGGAGGTAACAGAAGTCAAATAAGTTCTATCAGATCCTTAAATTAATAGAGATTTTAAAAGAAATCCTCAAAATGTGACCTGGTTTGGGTTCAGCTTTCTTCAGCACCTTAACACTCAACAATGCATTACAGTTGAGTTCAGTGAGTAGGAAAAACATCTGTGTGTAGACAGAAAGAAAAACTGTGTGGACTAATGCTGCTGATGTGATAGCCTGTAGTGTAAATGGACAAGAAGGTCACCTGTAGCTTCTCTGAGCTTCCCTCATCACATCCGTTGCTTTTCCAAGCATTTGCACAACTGTATCAAAGTTATTGTTTGTTCTGGGTTTTTTTTAAAGTCAGTGCAGCGGGACCATGGGGGTTTGTTAAAGACAGAACCATAAATGAAGAATTTTCTTGGCCTGCTGTTTTTGAGAACTGGAAAGTTGAATTTCTTATGGGAAACAATGTCCTTTTGGGGCCAGGCCCTAGCTACATTGACTGTACATGGGGTTCAGCTGTCTCTCACATGCAGCAGAGAGTGAGCCGTGACAACAGGTGCTGTTTCTAGCAAGTAGCTCTCGATAAATTAGCGGGCTGCCTATGGCAGTCCTCGTTACAGTAAGGCTGTATAAAGCTTTTCACATTTTAAATTGCTTCAGCTCTGCCATCTAGGGGAGCTCAGCCCAACAGGGTACATGGTAGAGGAAATAACGAGGAATTGGTCCAATACAAAGGAGACTTTTGGCAGAAAAATCCTATGACAGTCCCCCGTCAGGTCTGCAATTCAGGGAGGAGGAGGGCCCATGGGGGACTCTGCTGGTTACGCTAGCAAGGTTTGCTGTAACATTACCACAACACAGAAAAATGATCGGTTAGAGTCGCATTAGCATTTCAACATGACCTGAATGAGGAGAACACAGCGCAACTGCAGGTTTGGCAGTCCTGCATGAGCAGGCCTAAACAAGACATGTTATTTAATGTCAGAATAAGAGAAACTGAGACTAAAACCATCTTTCAAAACCATCTAGTTAATCCCTTTCCAATTCCAATTGGGTTGTTCCCAGCCCTCTGTTTTTCAGTGATTTATCTGGTATAAATTTAAATGACTCCAGAGATGGACTTTCCACCACTTCCCATGGGAAATTAGTCCATGGTCTGATAGACACAGCTAAGATATTTTCCTGATGTTCAACCTTCAGTGGTTTTCCTTTGTTCAGTTTAATCTCATTACTCCCAGTGATTCCTATCGGTCAGTGCTAAGCACTCAGCTCCTCTCTTTTGTGTTTACACCTTCACAGTTGGATATAGTTGTCTTTAGAAAAATCTGGTAGGCTTGATTATGTGTTATTCACCTTTTCAAATGCACAGATAAAACAAAAAATGAGCAAAGGATATTACATGTTGGTCTTAAAGGATGTTTTCAAGATTTAACCTGGTTACATTCATCAAACCTAGCTGAGATCTGCTCGCGGTTTTTAGGGTACAGTGACTGCTTCCCCCTCTTTCCTGCCTGTAGCAGAACTATGGGAACACAAGTTACACAAGGTGGGCGTAACGGATGTGGGAGACCAAAGTCGATTTTCTATAATAAGAGGACACAGAAACTAAAGAGTTGCATGAAAATGTGTTTCGTGGAGTGGCATTTAAAAAGGTTACCAAAAATATCTCAATGTGGGTGCTGCACTAGCTTAGATTAGGATATACCAGACTGTAGCGTGGCAACTAATGCCAGAGAGACAAGTCAAAATTTTAGCTTCAAAAGAATATGACAAACCTGAAGTAGAAAGTCTGGTGAATCATAAGCATGGAGAAAGCTACTAAAATGGTATTTATAGTGAGATCCTTCAGAGGCAAAGTACAGAGAGGGAACAAAAGGTGACTGAAGCCAGCTATTATTTCTTGAATTTGCAGAAAAAGCTGAAGAGAGAATGAGGATCCCTTAACACCTTGTAAAAAAGATGAAAGATGCAAAAGCTGTAATAGAATTGTGGAAGCCAAATTAAAGCATGAAGAGTAACCTAAGCAAATATCTTGAAAGCAGCAGACAGATCAGAGGAAGGAGCAGTAGTACTGGGTAGAAGGAAATCAATAGTGGCTTTTGTGGGACCCTTAGGAGATAACTGGGCTTTCCGGAAGCTTGGGCTGAAACGCAGCATCAATAGCACAGCCTGTTCCTTGTTAGCCTTTGTCGTAAGGGAGCTGCCAAGAGAGATGCAGTGCTCCTTCGCCTTCCCGCACAAGCTCCTGTCTTTAAAACACCAGAGTTTTAGAAGTAACAATTTAAAATGTTTTTAGAGTAAGAATTTATCATTAAAACAAAAGACTTGTCTTTCTCCAGTTCTGATCTTTATGGAAGTCCTGAGCTAAGCACATTGATTTAGTGGCACCAAATCAGGGAAGATCCAGGTCAGAACTGCAGAAGAAAACTGTGAGCTATGATTGTAGATGTGCTGCTTAAGGAGCAAAGCCACAGCAAGGAGGAGAGAGCACCTGGATGGGCAACTAGAGTCAAGGACAGGTTTCTTAAGGCAGAAGAGGCTGCAGTATCCTTGGGAAGCATCACTCCTTGCAGCTGCAGATGCCCTATTTCCTCTTTCACAGTGAATCCGCCGAGGAGGCAGTGAGAGCACCTTACTTTTACCAGGGATAACAACTGTAGTGCTGTGGCACCGATGTTGTCAAAGGCCACTGGAACAGCACACACGCAAGCGCTGTTCTCTTGTCCTTCACATACAGCTGGAAACATAAAGTACATTCAGATACTAAGCAGGACAAACCTCAGTCATTTTGGGCCCAAGCATGGCTGCTTTGGGTTGCTGTGTTGCCTTCCAGCCCATCTGGGCTGTAGTGAGGTGCAGAAGATGACTCTGGTGTATCTCCATGAGCTAAGTGTGAAGTTATTGCTGTTACGTGATGGGCCGGTGATAGAAACTGGACAAACTCATCTGGAGACAGCAGAGTCTCCTTTCAACTAGCTCAATTCAGATAACACCAAACAGAGAAGATAAACCCTAGCCAGAGATGTCCAGGCCCAGAAATAAATTTTAAAATGTCTAAGTGATTCAGACTTTGAATTTTAGATGTTTAAATCTGATGTCCTTTCTTGCTGTAGATAACTTTCTGTAATGGATGTTTAAAAATTAATTTCTCTGTGATCTATTCCTTCTTTTCCTTATGCATTTTTTCTTATTGGACAGACCATAAGGTTTAGGATGGTACATTTTCAGTTTGACTTCCAACGGCACGGACAAGCTGAAGTGCCTGGTGGGTGGCCAGGGTTGCCAGCACTCCAGTTCTCAGGCAGGACTAAAAAAAAAGGCAAATAGGATCTCATGTTGAACTTTTTGAAAAAGCAAATAAATATGTGGTTATGCTGATAGATAAGATGTAGGGGAGATTTTAAACACTGACTTAGGAATTGTCAGGCTATGTCATTCTTATTTCATCTGGAAAGCAATAGCACAATATAAAAACAGTGTATAGGCCAAAATCTAGTGATCTTTTTTCATTTTGCATTTTGCAGTGACTCCACCTAAGCCATTTGTCTAGATATTATTTGGCTGGGCTGTAGTGGCGTGGTATGCAATTTCACTTAGTTATCCATTTTAAGGATCAGCCTTCAACTCAGAACAATAAGAGAAATGTCAGGACAGAAAGTAAGAGTCTGTGATTCACAAGATGTCACATGCTTTGGTTTCTTGACTGAAATTTCTGAAATGAGAACCACCTGCTCTGGGTAGTAATGCAGCATCTCTTATTGGAAAGTCAAACAGCTATTTCAGGAGAGTCTGGGGGAAAAAAAGCTACAGAAAGGAATTCTGCCAGAAGCTTCGGCAGCAGCCCTGCGAGAGCAGAAAGGAAGTACAGCAGATCCTGCAGAGTCTGGGAGCCCTGCAGCAGGCTGCTGGTTCCAGCGAAATTAAGACAAAGCAGAATTAAAAATACAACAGAAGATGAAGAAAGATCATACAAGAAATGCAGCGAGGATAAAAGGGGGTAGTGTTAGGAAGAGGCTGAGATGCTGCGCGCAGAGTAAGATCTAGCATTCAATCTACTGGGCAAGGGGGTATCTAAACCCCAGTGCCATCGGCTGGTGCTGTGACGAGGGCATCTCCACAAGGTGCTGCTGCCAATAGGAGAATTTGCCGTGTGCAGTGCCACTGCTGGATATGAAAAAACATGGATACTATGGCTCCTAGAGCAATTTGGTTTCTTTTGTTGTGGCACACTCCCTAATAGCTTGGCGTTATCTCTAAAATCAGGACTGTAGCTTCTCAATTTTCAGAACAGAAAACCTAAGGCTGTATGCTTGCCCACATCACGGATTTATGTTGTGAAAGCCAGCTTCGAAATGTCTGCAAAGGGCCAGCTTGTAACGCTCTTATCTAAAGCAGCACTTTGCTCTTGGATGTCACTACACTTGGCTGTCCACTCAGTTACTAGATGAACTTTTTGCAAGAGCAATTTGAAAATATAAATAATAGAAAGGAAGAAGATATCCAAAAAAGAAGAGGAGTAGAATCTGGCCTGGAGCGATACACAATACTTGGATGGGAGGTGCTGAAAGCATACAACTGTTGCTTTCGATTTTAATTGCAATGGAATTTAAAGGAATTGTAATTAATATGACATGAAAGCTCAGATGGAGTGGCCTGGCATAAACCGAGCCTGTGGTTAGTTTAAACATCTATCATGCTGACCTCTCGTAAATCAGGGTCAGGAAACAATGAGAGGGCAGGCGAGTGTTTGCGCTGTTGTTTGCTGACTGGCTGTTTAAAGGAATGCGGGAAGAATGTGCCAAGAATCTGGCTTTGTCAGGAAAAAAAAGCTCTTGTTTTTGAAAAGAGTGACAGATCTCTAGAGACAGAGAGGAGCGAGCTGTCGCACAGGTGAATAAGCCCAAAACCAAGAGCAGGACTTCTAGAAGTTTCTCCAGATGTTGCAGATAATTACAAAGGGTAGGAAAGGCAGGAGGTGTCAGTGTAATCCTGCGTTATGCTGCGCCCATGTGCGAAACAGGTACCGAGGGTGGGAGCACGGGGGTTACAGCATCTCGGCACCTCACACGGCTCATGCAGGAGCCTGCCTGGCTCAGGGGCCAGGGAAAGCTGGCCCAGGGCTGCTGAGGTAAATGCAATGCACCAGGAAAAGCAGATCCACAAGCTCTGGCATCGCCACAGAAAACCAGGCCAAGAACTAAGATGAGGCCCAGTGTGTCCTGTATGCTACTGTCATGGCCAATGAAGGGTATTCCTCTAAAGCCATTTACTGTCACTTCAAGGCTGCCTTGTTGTGCCATAAAATGTCACTGGAGCAAGAGAAAACAATTTCCTGGTTGCTGAAATAGTTCAGCATTTAAATGAGAGCACTGCAATGCACCATCAACACACACAAGATGTATCGGAAGAAAGCAGGTGAGTGGACCTGCTGTGGAAAGCACAAGGAAGGGCAAAAAGAAACTTAATTTGATGAGCAATTTGGATGTCACCTTTGAAACATACTGGTTGGAAGGAGGGGAAGTGAGCATCCTTGGTTAAAACAAAACTTGTCAGGGTTCCCTTAGTCATAATTTCTGAAGTCAGTAAGGTAGAGCTAACAAAGTACACTCAATAGGCAATTGAGCAGAAATTCTGTCACTGGCTTAAAATACTGAACACAGAAGTTCTGGTAGAGCTCTGGAAAATAACTGAGAACATGGAAATTAGACAAATACCTTTTAGCTGAGACTTTATTACAAACAGGGATAAAAAGACTTATTTTAATTTTGAACTGTTTTTCTATGTCAATATTTCTCCTAACAAACATTATTATTGGAATATTATACATGAATAAGAACTACTTTTTGTCTTTCACAAAGCAATTAATGTAGACAGTGAAACATAAATGCTTAATTGCATATTTTAAAACTAACTGCAAGAGCAATTTTGATGCAATGACTTTGTGTTGAATTAACTCAGAAGACTGATGGCAACTTCCCAGGATTTTTCACCTTAGATGAACCTACAGACAAAAGACCAAATCATAAATGCTGTTTTTCCTGGAATGGCTAATTAGAAAACTTTTGAAAATATGCTTGCAAAGGGCTTTGTAAAAGTGTGCTAGGGCAGAGGAAATTAAAAAAAAAAAAAAAGCCAAAAACCCTCCAAACTCTAAATTCTTAAATACCTTTTTTAAGTTTGTAAGTTTGCAGCTCTTTATCTGTTAGCTATTATGTTATGGATAAATACAGTACTGTCTACTGGGACACTACATTTCCCTATATATCAAAACTGTCTGGAGGAGTGAAAGCAGCAGCTCCTTTCAGCAGCAGCAGAGGACATCAGCCAGGCCTTGTTGCCCTAGTGTTTCAAGTATCTTGGTATAAACTTTAATTTTGATTAAACATAAACATGGAAATCACTTACTTCCTTGATTTTCAAAATACTTCCCACCCACCCAATTCTTTCAGCTGGAGCCATGGGCCGGCAAGGAAATGGTAAGCCAGGAACAGTAATTTTGGACTGTAAAATACACATTTATAAAGCAGTCTGAGGACAAGAGCCAGAGCCAGCAGAGGATAAGAAAAACTGGTTCTGGAAAGCAGGTGAATAAAGGTAGCACTGGCAGTCAGGGAGGGCAGCACAAACCCTCGGGAGAAGGGCAGGGACGTTTAAAGACATTAACTTGGTGACATTTTCTATTTAGAGCTCGTTCTTGGTGAAAAGCTAACTCCTACGTCTTTGCAGCTTTAAACTGTGATCCCATCTGCTCCAACATTGAGAGCTGAGCTTGGAAAATGCCAGGAGACCTTGGCAGAATGCTGGAGCTGACGGTGGTGGCTGCATTGCTGTCTCTTCTCTTCTACGAGACCTAAGGGAGCACAGTGCTTCTGGCGAGGCGCTCAGGCTACTGCATAAGCCAGTCTGTGATAGCGCTCATCCTCCCAACACAACCCTTCCAAAAACGGCAGGGTAAAATGCCGCTATCCCTGTCCTGGTTCATCCCCAGTCTGTTACGCCATAGGCTTACCCAAAACCTAGTACTTTGTGGCCACTCTTGCAATACAGGTAATAATTTGACATGGTTTAGTTCTTCAGCTGGGGAAGGGTTTCTTTTTGCAAATTAAGATGGAAGATGCAGAGGTGCTGCCTGCTTTGCCAGGACAGTGGCTGTGTTCAGATGTGGATGAAGCTGTGGCTTTAGGAAGGCCAGATTTGGCCTTGAGGAACCTCAAGGAAGAATAAGGATGGTCTGGCATTTATGAGCAGGTGAACTGCAAAGCAGAAAAAAGCAGACGTGCTCTGTGTTGATTGTTGTGATTCAAAAACAGGCTTTCATATTCTGCTCCTTTTTTTCTTACTAGAAATGGGACTTGTGAGTTTTTATTATGAACTTTGGAAAGTCTATGTAACGATGGCTGAGGACAGCTTTGGTGCGTCTTTCTCTCCTCAGGTGCTGAAGCTTTACCTCAAGGTGACTCCACATTGGTGGATGAATGTTTGGTGACCCTCACCATGAACTGCACAGCCACGTTTCCATGCTATTTAGTAATGTATTAAATGTTGTATCAACAATATAAATTCTGTTAGTTAACAGTAGTACAAGCATTCCTATTTTTAGGCCAATGCCATTATACTAAAGGAGGCTAAGGGACTGTTTGGAATAACATCCACATTGAAAATGATCCTATTTTCATGTGCACGCCTATTCTAACTAAAAGCTGTGGTTTCAATCTTGCTAAGGCTCGGTAGGGGCTTAACTTGGGGTGTGTGACCAGTTGTGTTCAGTTGGTCTGTGTTTCTCTGTAGGAAAGGGGCCCGACCATATGCGTTAGTTTGCTGTTCAAATACAGAGAACATGCACTCCTTCAGCAGCTTTACATACAGTTTTCACTCCCTATTTTGACTTAACGAAATGCTGTTGTCCTTCTGTGTAAAATAATTTACATGTCTCCGAGACTGCCAAAGTTGAGACAGTCTAAACACAGTTTAAGGGATGGAAAATAACCCTGGTAGGTCTGCGCCCAACCAAAGACTTCAGATCAGTCTGGGGCAGTGCCATGACGTGCATTGACTTCCTTCTTCCCTTCTGCACAGGAAATGTGTTCGTATATTTGACTCTTTTTCTATAAATAAGTGGAATATAATCAGGAAAACACTCGCTATCTTTGGACTCCAGTTTGTGACCTTTATGGGGAAAATATCAAAATATTTTGAGGCATATTTTGGCTAGGGTGCTGCAAGATACGGCTGAGGCCTGACAGAATCAACTGTGTGCCAAACCTGACGTGGATAAACCCACTTCTGCACTTGTCTGAGTCCTGGAGCTGGAAATACTGCAGCAAAGGGATGCTTGTTGTGCTGATTTGCATCTCAGTGGCCAGATTCCTCCTCCAGCTGCAGCTGCTGCCCAAGCTCCGGGAGCAAAAAAACCGTGCTGGGCAATGGTGGTGGCACACCAAGTCCTCTCTCCACGCCTCGCAAGCCAGACAGCTTCTCCACTTTGATACTTCTGGACATGAACCAGGGATTTCCACCCCCACCTTAAATTAAGTATTTGCTACTTTTCTTAAATTCTCTCATGAAAGACCAGTGACTGCCACCCAGTAGAGTGCCTCAGCAGTTCAAGCGGTTTGTTTTCTCTAAGGGTTGCGAACTCACTGGTGTTTGTGCCATATCTCCAGTTCATCCTTTGCCTTGCTCCAAACACCTGCTGAGCTTGTAAATTGGTTTCTGCCCAACATGGGCTAAGAGGAACTGGGAGAAATGGAAATAAAGATCTAAGGAATAGGGTAAAGCCTGAGATGGAAACCTAAAAACCTCAGAAAATAAAGAGAGACTGTTAGTAACAATGCTGAGATCTATTCAGATGGGGTAACATAGGTGTCCAATGTGGTTAATTAAATTTAAGACACAGGGAGATTCAGATTGACTTTACAGAACTCAGACTGCCTCATACATGGCTAAGGCAAAACAGTACTGGAAGCTTAAATTGGGTGTTTGTAGCTAAAAGCTTGACTGCAGTTAATAGCATCATGTTATTATGTGAGATGCCTTCTGGAGAAAGATGAACAATTTCACTTTATTATGGTTTTCTTTCCCATATGGCACAAATGGGCCCAGGCCCAAACTGGCTTTCAGCAGAAAGCCTTCCATCTCACACTCCTTCAGCAGGTCATAGTTAACTGATTTTAGTACCCTTCCTATACACTCACTGGTGGATCCATTCCAGTCAATATTCCAGAGTTAAAGTTTTTAATGATACCTCATTTTTCACCCTCCTTGGCTCTTCTGCTGCTCATGCTACTGTTGAATATTCCTTTACATCTGGTCTGGTTTTTGTCTCTCTGTGCTAGTGTTTATTATGCTGAGCTCTAATTTCCAAAAGCTAAATTTTGAGCACTTTTTTCCAAATTTCCTAAGAAAAAGCAGAAACACTACTGCAGTAATTCTCATGAAAACCCAAATAAATCAATCAATTAAACAACGTTAGCATGATTCAGACAGACAAAGAGATACTCATGCCCACATCAAAGAATGACACAATTGTACTTGCCTCTCCTTTTTATTCTGGTACCTCCTGTCTTCATTCTACGTTGCATTATTGCATGTTTTCCCAGTCTGTCCAGATTAGGCAAGAAACATCTTTTCAAAGGTGCATAAGCACTGCAGAATACAGCTAGGCACCCACCCAAGCAGGTGAAATCCCATAAACATTTCTTGGATGCTTAAGGACCTTAAAAAATCTGCCCTGAATGTTTCAGAACAAGGGCTTATCTTTCCTGGAAAACAACAAACATTTATGAGTGTCATTAAAAACTAGAGGACTGGCAAGAATTTATTTAAAAGACATCAAGATAGAAAACAACATAAAATAGGGTGTTACTGGAGAAAAACAATCTGAAGAAAAGAGATTAATACTTACAATAGTTTAGGAAAATGCAAAATTACTGAGAAAAGGCACTTCAAGATAACTCTGTTTTCTGGCATTACTTCCGAAATGTCTTAGCTGAATTCCAGTGTTTTTTCTATGCAAATTCAATATAACATATATCTTCCAGCAATAGAGTTGTCCCTTGTATAACCTCATGACTTAACAGTGCTGAGAAATGTACAAAGCTTTACTAACAGTAGGACCAATGGACTTTGGAACATGTGTAGTAATAATTTAACGTAATGAAGTTTTGTCTCATGATTAGAAATGAGATTTTTCTTACCATTATTAGAGGCCCAGTCATGAAGGTCTAAGAGAGACTGCTAGATCATAATATTACGAGTCATTTATGTCTCTCTGTGCTATGTAAAAAAAGGGGAAATCATTCATGCCACTCTTGAAACAAACTAAAGGTCAGCCTTTGAATGGGATCCAAACCTTTTTCTCTCTTAGTAGTACAAATAAATTGCTGTAGTGCAAACTCCCGTAGTTTGTCAGTAGTTCACTGCTCCATGCAGCAGCAGAAGGAACAAGGCACAACAGCAAAGTGTTTAACTAATTGAGTCTCAGTTTCTGCAGATTTGGAACCCCTGTTGTGTTCCAAAACAACCACTGGCAACAGGGAAAAATTCGGCTGTGGCTACACCTGTGTTCAGGTGAAGGTACAAAGAAACCAAGCACTGGTTCATGGACAGAAAGGGAGACAGTGCCAGCCAGTACTTCATAAAAGCACAAATCGGTATCTGAACTGCAGCTGACAACCGTACAGAGCCTTCCCCAGAACTGATGCTTCCTTTTTCCCTTCTGAAAAATACTGGGTGTTCTCCGTCTTTCCTGCAAAATCAATTACAACCTTTCTGCAATACCTGTTTTAGTTATTTTCCCCCTCCCATCATTTATGAAAAGCACAGAATATTGGTCTTTCTTAACACAGAATTATCCTTTCAACACCACAAAATAATCCCAGACTGTCATTCCCGTATGCGACCAATCTTGGCTGGCTGGCCACAAGCTGCTGGAGCGTTCTCACCGCTCCAGTGTCCCTGGCAAACACAGCGGCCAGTCCGAGTGGTTCAGGTACAGGGACAGCTGTGTGTGGTGACTTCCCAGAGGAAGGCACATAGCACTAAATGAACAGCCGTGAAAGATATAGGAAGTTAGGATGAAAGCTTTATTTTTGCTCCACTTTATTCTCATTTTTTTGGAAAGGATAGGTAAGGTACATGACACTCTGCTTCTCTCACCTACAAGGTTTCAAATGCAGAGAGAGGGGCTGACTCACCCTCTCTGGTTATTTGTGTGCTCTGGTGGGTACAGCCAGAGCTAACTTTTGGAAGAGGTAGCACACACCTGCATTAACTTCTATGTGGAAATTTCTCCCTCCAGTCTAAAGAGGAAGAGAATTTAAGCTGCCTTTCACAGTGCACTTAGGTACTGCAGGAGGAAATACAATTAATTTGAAGAAACGCTCAAATTTTTCTTATCCTTTCTATAAATCTGGTATTTTCTATTAAGTATGTAGATTTTAATAATCTGAGTCTTCCAATGAAACAACTTTAACACAGTCTGAATTATGTGCATCTATGGTACTTCACATTTTCACCCTAATTTCACACTAATTCACTTGCTGCATTACTGTTGTTGTTGCTGAAGGCTGATCATCGTAGCATAATGGACTGGATTGGGACTTTTTAAGAAGAGAGGAGGAAAAAGGGAAATAACCCAATGGATCTCCTGGACTACGCCTAAGCAAGTTTACCAATTCAATATGCCAATACTACTAAATCCATAGAAATCAGAAGCATTAAGAAAAACTTTAACACTATCATAAAAGAAACTCATTTCACCAGTTTCTCCCAGGGGCTGTATATGTGTGCTTTCTTTTCCAGAAGAGAAGAAAGTTATTCTACGAGGGAAAACCTTTCAACCCAACTTCTAAAAAATTTAGGGTAAAAGAGTAAAGAAGAGAGGGCTAAAGCATTTCTCTAGTGATCACAATAATTCTTCGATCTTATTTATTCCATTAACATCATGGATTTTATCTAAAGAACAACTTACGAGCCACAGGATACATACATGAGGTATGTTTCAATTACCAGTTAAATGCGTATCTTTGAAGAGCTTTTATGGGATGTGGGAAATATGCTTAAACAGGAAAATAAACAACTGTGCAATGTAACAAATGTTTCTTTATTAGTTTAAAGGAACCTGAATCTAGTAACAATCTGCCTCTTACAGTTCAGAGCAAAGTTATTGATATACAGCTACTTTGCATTGGCTCTCCTCAGGAAGTTGTTGAGAACAGTTACATACAGTAGAGAATTAAATTCTTTACACTTGATACAGCATGTAAATTAACAGACTTCTTCAAACTTGAAGTATAACGCAAGGAACAAATCTCTAGAGTCTACAGTATTCATGCATTAACTGGTTTTCTATGTTTTCCTATACATTTTTTTGCTTTTTTAATATAAGTCTTCCCCAACATTGTCAGATCTCTATTCTTAAAGATGACAAATGGTTACAAAAAGTCTCAACTTAGACACGCTACAAAAAAAATCAAATCATAACTGAATAATTGTCTGACTAGCATTAAGATGTTGTGCTTAGTGAAATTTAATTAAGAATGTATGAACAGAAGAACATTATGTTAATTTTTTTACTTGTTTGTGTCCTATAGAAGTAAGAGTATACCACACAGAAATTGAGACCTGCCTGGCATTGTTTTGTCTTCATCAAAACTCAGCACATTAAACAGGTCAGAGCTATGGCTATGTGACACACCAAACCCATGACATCTTCCAGTTTCAGATCAACAGTGCCTTGGGGTGTTCACTTTGCCTCAGCACTCTAGTCCAGTGCATTCTGGGAGTTAAAACTTCTGTTTGGAAGAGGCCATAATATGAAATACTAGAAATACTGACCATGACTAAAGGGATGCTGAAGTCAATAAAACTCGGTAAAACAGTCCTCATGTGCAGAATGGCACTTTTGAATGACCTCATGCAACGCAGCAAAGTGCATGGATGGGTGGAATGATGGGCTGAGCGAAGGAAAGATGCATCCACAGTGAGACTTGAGGCAGATGAATTAGTCAAAAGGCATCTTATGTGGTAATTTTAATACTTAAAAAGGTAATAACGTTAAAAGCCCTCTGCTTAACATTTTAAATAAGAGCTCTCATTTCTGTAAATTTTTATCAGTATCTCTAGAGTAAACCCTTTACTATATTGAGTTGAATGAAACACAAGTCAGCTGCATCGCTCTTCTGGGAGATGCTTGAGGGACTGTAGTCAAATTTCTGCTTCAGAGCTTACAGATCTTCAGATGAGGATGTTACTGCTTCAGACTCTGTACTTTGCTTTGCCATGATCATTGATAACACATATGTGCTGCAAAAAAAAGGTAGCACTGATTGCGACAGCATAGTTGATTACATTATTAATTATTAATGAATTGTTCAGAAATACTTTTGCTTGACCAATCTAATGATCTTGTAATTTCCCCTTCCCCTCCCAGCTTTGACGTCCACCCCTGGGAGTACCACAGGAAGCAAAGGTGAGGCTTGCACCTTTTATCCATCATTATTTCACTGAGAAAAGGGGCAGGCAACACGGCCTAAACTGTACCTGGGTTTCACTTTTTACTGCTGTCTCTGCATGTACTGAGAATGGTGACCTGTGAAATTCCAGGTTCACCAGAGATGGAAGTGCAGCAGAGGTGTGACTTCTGCTCTTAGGGGAAGAGATGGGAAGGGACCGGTCATGGTGCTGAGCAGTGACTCTTTGGATCAGTTGAGGTTTTGTACAGAGTTCTACACTCACTGAAAGGATCCCAACCATGACATAAAGGCCCCAGGGAGGAGGCAAATTATAGGGTATTTAAGACACCCTGTAAAAGTAAAACAGTGATTTTTAAAAAACTACTTCTTAAAAGAAACTTACGTTTAGATCTCTGAAGTGCTCGTTGTAGTCTAAGGCATAACCTACCACAAATAAATCTGGAATTTCAAATCCATAATCTGCATTGAGACAAATAACAAACACCATCAGTACATCAGTGGCAATTATACAGCCCTTAAATCCATGTGTTGGTTCTCTGACAAGCAAGCTATTGATACACGTAGTCACCTGGGGTTATGTTACTTTTGACTCTGAGACACCAAGGCGAGCAGTAGCCCTATAACCAGTTCCCGCTCATAGACTCTTTGTGACAGGGATGTGAATACTCAGTGGAGAGTAGGAGGTTGTGTGCAATTGTCAGTGGCACAACAGATACATTGTGGAAGGAAGCCAAAATCAGAGCTGAAAAATTCTGCCTACATTTGGAAGTTCCATTGGTGTACGCGTGTGACGACAACCGTCCTGTATCACACTAACACTGAAAAAAATGTACAATTTTAATTCAGGAGTAACTTTCAGAGCTTTATGTATTTTCTTCTGAGAATAACAAAAAATATTGTCCATATTATGCTACCAAAACATGTCAAATGCTTCTTAAATTAAAGCCCCAACCTTATGAAGACTCATGCACATGCTTAACAAAGCAAAAGCATGCAGTGCAGCTGAATCATACAACTCACACAGGTGAAGCTAAGCATAGGCATGTATCTTTTTGGGACTGAAGGTCTGTGCAGTACCAGCACTATATAAAACAAGTTAGACTCTTCCCAAATTGTTCACTAAGTAACTAGAGAAAAACACAACCTTATGGACACAAGAATAGGTCAGCATAAAAAATTTTACAGGTATTCAAGTAAGCAGTTTATTCAGTTGTCAAAAACTGTAGGTACTAGATGCTTTGGAATCATAAATTTGTGTGAGGAAACGACACAGCACTGTCAGTGATTTACAAGAGAGATCTCTGATGTTTTATAAAATTCATCATAGCATAAATATACAAGGATAAAACCCATTTCATTTTACATGTTACCACATACAAATAATAAGCTAGCATCATTAAGTAATTTTATTGTATTTTGTATATGTTTTACATTAGTGAATCCAGTCAAATATACACTTTAATTTACTGGATTAAATTTTAAATGTTAAAAATACCTCACATAAAAAGTTGTACAACAAAATGTTTAGGTCACAGTTCAGATGATTGGGCTAAAACCACAGGGCCATGCCCAACTTTGAGTAACTTTCGCTTCGTAACGTTTCCCTCTCTCTCACATCCCAAATCAAGACCCTTCATGCTGCCTCCTGGTACTCACCTGCCTACTCTCCTTCCACCCTCCTCTCCTCCCCAGCTCAGCTGACCAGAGCCTTCTTCAGTAGCAAATACTGGCCAATCTCTTCTAGATGGATCTATTCAGTATTTAGCCACACCTGTTATTACATCATTTACTCTAGTAAGTCTAAAATGACAATAGCTTGGTATAGCTCCATTTACGGCTTCATCATAGCACAGCACAAGTACCAGTAATTCAGAGCGAAGTGGTGCTGGTATGACACTAACAGAGCAGCAGGAGGAAGTTTAAAAAGTCCAATTTCTCATTTGCTTTTTTTGGGGGTGAGATTTATTTATAATACCAATGTTCACCCTTTAAACTATACTACTTTAAAAAAAACAGTAAAAAGTGTTATTCTGTTATAAAAATGTAAAACTTTTGAATAACTAGGTCACAATAAAACACCTTTTGTGTTGAGACGGAATCCTGCTGCTCCTCCAAAGAGATGCAATGAGGAAGGAAAAGGAAGAAATGGACTTTCTCTTCTATATAGTTTGTCAGAGACAGAAGATGAAACACCTTTCATGGATAAAATAAAATGCTTTCATAACTTCCCTATAAAGTTACCACTTTGCAGAAAACATCAGACTGTAAGGAGGCTTGGCTTTCCAAACCACAATTATACAAATCCTTCCACTGCATCCCATAGTCCCACCGACAACATTTCTAGCAGCCCAGAGAATGATATGAAAAGCAAGTAGTAGAATAGTGGTAACCTCTTGTACAGATTTTCACAACACTTACAATCAGGTCTGTACCCATCAGGCCGAGATGTTCTTTTCACCAACAAACTGTAATTAAAAACAAAATGAACCCCATGTAAATTTAGATAGTTACCTGAGTAACATGCATAAAAACTACTCCCCTTATCAAAAAACTTCCGAGTTATGTGAATCACAGTTCTTGTTCTGCTTCTCCCCCTGACAGCACCATGATGGTGGGGAAGAGATGGGTGTGCTCCCCTTCATAGTCCATCAGTGCCTGCCTTGAAGTGGCTGAAGGCCATTGCCACTGCAGAAGGAGCACTTCCTCTCCTGTCCTCCACCCTCCTCTCAGTGACTCGAGCAGCGCCTCTGCAGAACTTCCCATGCCACACCACAGCATCGAGTTAAAGCAGGATCTCGGAATAGGAACCTCCACTGGAAAATGTGCTGGGTTAGACTAATTAATTACTAATTAATTTACTCACCTTGCCACTTTAATCATTTTTGGCTGGTATTTTTCTATATTATTAAGCAGAACCTTCATAGTCCTTCCAGTTCCAACAATATCCTTACAAAACATGAAAAACAGAGTAAGTAAAAAACAAAGGAAAGCTGAAAAGAGGAAATCCGCACAATGATTGAGCAGTTCCACCTTCCTATTTTGTGGAAATGATGTATTCTTCCCATTGTATTGTGAGCCACATCCAAAAAATGTTATAACTGAGCTTACACTTTTTGAAGCAAGCACTTTCTACTCATAAAATCATCAGTTAAAGGACTGTCCACTTCCTCTTGAAAACAGCTATGCTTCTAGTGCTTGGGATGCAACACGGGACTGGAGATGACTTTACAGGGCATTGCAAAGATGCGGAGATCACTTTTTGTATTATGCTCAAGACTACAGTAAGTCAACATCTCTCCATGTCAAGGCTAAATCTGCCTTTTTTGTTGTTTTCTTAGTCTGGTACAAATGAGTATTCTCCTGAGCTGCTACACTCAACCTGATCTGAATGAGATCAGTGGATACCTGGCTACAAAACTGACCATGGCATGGAGAGCAGCAGTTCATCCTGAACTCTGTGGGTGTGAAGTTTTCATTAGCAACATCTCGTCTCTGCTCTCCAGATAGCTGTTAGCATAAACAGAATTTGCCAGAGATGTTTTTTGGTGTCTGTTACAGCAGTTAGCATTAGCAAATCATAGAATCATTGAGGTTGGAAAAGATGTCTAAGATCATCACGTACAACCGTCAACCCAACACCCCCACACCACTAAACCATGTCCCAGAGTGCCACATCTATGTGTTTTTGAACACTTCCAGGGATGATGACTCTCCCACTTCTCTGCGCAGCCTGTTCCAGTGTTTGACCACTCTTTCAGTAAAGATTTTTTTCCTAATATCCAACCTAAACCTCCCCTGGCACAACTTGAGTCCATTTCCTCCATCCTATTGCTTGTTACTTGGGAGAAGAGACCAATACCCACCTCACTACGGCCTCCTTTCAGCATAGACAGCAATAAGGTCTCCCCTCAGCCTCCTCCAGACTAACAATCCCAGTTCCCTCAGCCGTTCCCCATAAGGCTTGTTCAACCAGCACCCCCTCATCCCTCTCTGCTGGGCAGCTCTCCAGCCACTCTTCCCCAAACCTGTAGCGCTGCATGGGGTTGTTGTGACCCAACTGCAGGACCTGACACTTGGCCTTGATGAACTTCATACAATTGGCCTCAACCCATCGATCCAGCCTGTCCAGGTCCTTCTGCAGAGCATTCCTACCCTCAGGCAGATCAACACTCCCACACAGTTTGGTGTTGTCTGCAAACTTACTGAGGGAGCACTTGATCCCAAACTCCAAAACTGAGCAGTGGAGCACACCGCTTGTGACCAGCTGCCAACTGGATTTAGTTCCGTTCACCACAAGTCTCTGTGCTCAGCTATCCAGCCAGTTTTTTACCCAGTGAAGAATACACCTGTCTAAGCCACAAGCCACCAGTTTCTCCAGGAGAATGCTGTGGGAGACAGTGTCAAAGACTTTACTAAATATGGAGCTCCTAGGAGCTATGCAGGCAACCAGACATCTCTGTGGTTGATAACTTTTTTCCCCTCCTTTGCTAAGAAGAGACATTCCAGTATTTCCTTCCTTACACTGTCCAGCTTACTTCCCACACAAGCAGCCTGGGTCTGAAATACCAGTCAGATCCTGACACGCTCTGTAACCGTCCTAGTTGGTTTTCCAATATTTTAAAAGAGAATCACCTAGACTAATGAAGAGTGGATTTGCAGCACCAGTGAGACGATGCATTCTTTTCTTCCACAACTGAACAGTGTTGATTTACATCAGCAACACATCTGCGATGGGCCGTCCCCAGGGGACACTACAGGATGCAATGCTGATGAGCAGGAGTCACGGGGGCTTGAGAGAATGACTGACTTTCTCAACCAGCATGTGAACAACCCTGACACTGTAAGGCATGTGCAGGGCTATGCTATTATTTCAAAGTCATGCAACTGAGAAGTGCAGGGCATCACTGCAGTTGATTCATTGCCCTCCAAGGAACAGAACAACTTGCAGAACAGGAGCTGAGGAAGCCAGAGAAAGAGCAAATCAAATGATGCAGAAACAAAGGCTTCCGGGTATCACAAGGCAGAGTGCAAATTAGAGCAGCAGCAATGTAGCTTGATCTGTTAGGCAGTTGCAAAAAGATTGAGAGGTCATTAAGCAAATCAACCCCTCTCCCTCTTCACCACCTCCCAGCTAAACAAGAGTAAACACAGATGGGTTTTAGAAACCAAACACAATCACAGCTAGACTTCATCAAAGTACAATATGACATAAGCACCCAACTTACCTCCACGATCAGAACATTCTGAAAGAATCAAAAAGAAATACAATTACACAATATTCACAAAATAAAAACCACAAATGTTTGAAAAAGTGAAATGAAGATAGATAGGTCCATGTACATATGTACAACACGGTAGGACATGAGTTTCTCATTTCATTTTTGTGACCTGAAAAAGAGCCAGCCATAAAAGCAAGCCCTGCAGTCAAGGGCTATGACTTCATTCAGCTCTGCTAGATTATCCTCTTTCTGAAAGAATGGATGTAGCTTTGGAAAGTAAAATTAGACAGAAGAAATCCAAATGGGATGAGCTTCACTTCATTCCAGAGCATCTGGCCGTGTACTACAGTGTACACTGTAGTTCACTAAAATGCCATTTCCAATGTTAACATGAGACTATGGCAATATTATTCATACTCTGAAATAAATGCTTTTGCTCCCCTTTCCCCTGCCCCTCAGAAACCTCATAGTAAAGGATTACAGGCCAAGTTCATAGAATCATAGAACGGTTTGGGTTTGAAGAGACTTTAAAATTCCACACCCCTGCCACGGACAAGGACACCTTCCACTAGACCAGGTTGCTCAAATCCCCATCCAAGTTGTACCACCTATCTTTTCTTCACCTACTGTGAAGCTCCCTCTTTCTCTTCAAGTACTGCTGCTGAAATCAGTAGTATTACTTGAAGAGGAATGCTCCAGTTAAGAATAATGATGTCAAGCCTTAGGACAGCATGATCACACAGGCTGACCTTCTCTCTAAAATGGTCCATCACTGTGCCAGGAATCAATATCTAAGGTAACTTCTGTTCTTCTACTAAAGCAATAATAAGATATAATGTTCTTTTTAAAATAAATAAAAATCTATTTATTAGTGGTCATTATAACATACATGTTCAAAAGGATGGACTCTTATAATCTTGCGTTAAGATCTACTTTCTGAGGTGACACCTGCAACACCAAGATGGAAGTTATTTCACAAATACCTCTGTCTGTCTGTCTGTCTATGTATGTACACATCTTACATGCATGTGCACATTGTATGTCCCACAAAACCTTGAGACAGATAGTTTCATATCCATCCAGTATTCACCAGACTACCTTACATTCCACTTCCTTTCTATCAGGCTTGTTGGCTTTGCTCTGTACATAATGTGGAGACTGTCTGACTTCCTTTTCCATCACGAATCCCAAGACTGAGTTCTGAGAAAGACTCAAACACCATGGAGAAGGATTGTGTGAAGGGAGTGTGCTCATAAACAGTACATCCTTGACAATTTCGTTAACTGGTATGAAAACATTTTTTTTAATCTTGAAACAGAAATTATTAATATAGATGACCCATATTTGTATTTATACTGCAGTTCCTCCTAACAATCACAGTGCTTGGTAGGGAGACATAGCATGCTTCATGCATCAACCACTGCAGAAACAAGTTACTACACACTGGAAGCTTCTGAAATGGCAAAACACTTGGTAAAGGTGTGGAGGGAACTCCTGGTAGTAGTTCAGCAGATGTCAGCAGTGGAGATATCACTCAAGAAAGCCACTAATTTAGACTGAGCTTCAATGGAATGTGTATTAATCTTAGAGGGTGGCTCCTTTTTGGTGTTTTCATAACAGGTTTCACTGGTGGTTACCCTGCTTGGCATT
>NW_010195920.1:32914-46225 GCF_000695765.1 Mesitornis unicolor
TCAACCTCTCACCTGCTGACACAAACAATTCTGGATCTGAAAGACCCAGTCCTGTGGAGGTAAAAAGTCAAAGGCCTCTTAACAAGAAAAGTCCAAAGACACCCTGCCTCCAGAAATTTCTTTCTTCAAGAAAGAACGGAAGTATGGCAGTCCTCTAGGTAAGACGAAGAGACCAAAACCAGAAGAAGCTTATGACAGGTGGTGCAGGGACACATTTTCTTGAAGGAAGGCATCTGGATCCAAAAAGGGTTTGGCTCTCATCTGGCTTCCTGGATGAAGTCATAACAAGGAAAAACACTTTCAAAGACTAGCCCAGGACAGCAGGGTCTGAGACATAAGCAAATCACTTGATTCAGTCAGTGGATGCCTGAAGATTATGTGCAGGAGTAATGGTTTAACCATCCCCCAGGGAACTTGCACAGCTGGTGATACATGTAAATATTTGTGTGTATATTCATATACACACACACACACACACACACATACATATATGATATAGGAAGAGAGTAGATGAGTTGACAAGGAAAGAACCTCACCAGAACTAAAGAAGGAAATGAACTCCTTTAGTACCAGCAAATAGTCCAGGATGACTGCGAGTGGCATCTGGCAGGAGAGGCTGACCTGACAACATCAGCCCCACATTCTGACCCACTCTGCCAGTTTCATGCATCTCTTGCTGCTCTTCATACTGTTCATAAGATTTTCCCTACCAAAGGAAAAGCGTAGATCTTCTAGTGACAAGACCTACACAGCAGGCTGTGGCCACTAAGGCTTGTTAGTGCACCCAGGGCCATGACAGATTGAGAGGAAAGTATAGTCCTGGGACATTCTGTTGATACACAAATATGTTTCTTTGCTACCACAGCTGCTTCAGCTACCCTATCATTAGCAGCAATAGGGAGTCTGTTGCTCACTCACAAGTGGAAATCATAAAATTAGACAGAATAAGTGGACAGCAGCCTGCCTGGCCACGGAATTGGGATTAAACCAACAGGGAGGAGCAGACCTTGCTAATTAGTTTGTGATTAAAACAAAAGCATAGCTATTAATAGAAAATGGGGCTGAGGAGACTATGAAAGGTCATCAAGACTACTCTGTTGGCCCAAAGAATCAACTTAAAACTATCCCTCACAGATATCTGATTTACCTGTGCTTGAACATGATGAGGACTTCACAACTTCCTCAGGCAATGTGACTCAGTGCCTCATTATCTAAGAGCAAAAATACAGTTAGAAAACTTCTGTTGCTATTTGACCGGAACTTATTTTGCAGTGGACATAGAAAAAACTTTAATTTCTTCTCCTTGTAACTTCTGTATTTGAACTTCTGTATTTGAAGAGAGATGTATTTCCTGAGTTTGCTCTTCTTCAGATTAAACATTAGTCAATATTTTCTCACAAGTTATATTTTCTAGCTTTCTGATCATTCTTTTGTTCTCCTCTGGAACCTGTCCACTTGGTCAGAAACCTTCTCCAGTTGTGGTGATCCAAACCAGAAAGAAGCTGTTTCCAGTGTCCTTTTCCACTTTGTATGCTTTACAAATAATCCTCCTTTCTATGTATTCTAGTGCAACAGTGACATCTTTTATAAAGCTATGTTGTTGTCTCATGTGCAATTTGTAATCCACCTCTCGTCTGCAGTTCAGAACTGTTGCTTAGTCAGTCCTTCCTCACTTGCATTTATGCAAAGGATTACTTCTTTATAAACACAGAAGTTAGTATTCATCTTTAGTGTCATTACATGCCATCCTTGGAACCAAATTCTTGAAATAATTTCATAAGATCGTAATACTATCTTGTAGTATTTTTCCAGGTAGTATCACTAGCATTAAACGCTAATTCCATCTTTTAAATCATGAATTAAACATTGAATAGTCCCTGGAGAACATGCTTTAATGCATCCAGTCTGACAGTGAAGCATAATTAACTGTTTCTTGAGAACAGCTTTCCAACCAGTTATATACCCATGTAATAGGAATTTAATCTTGTCTACATTTCCTTATCATAAATGACTCATATGAAGAAAAGAAGATTAACCCAGATCCAGACATGCCTGAAGGGTTTGTCTGGCCACAAGAGTGATAGTAACCTGCGCGTGACTTCAGCTGAAGTGTACCATCTCATATTTGTGGACTACCTTGAGAAGGAAGGATATTGGTGGACCCTGAAATCATCTGACCAGCATTCTGTGGTTATTCCCTCTTCTCCTCAGAGTCAAGTGTCAAACAGTTGCAAATGATGTGCATTGGGGGATCTGGTCTTTTGAAAGTCCCTTTAATCAGGCAGTTGTTTAGGTCAGAAAACACAGATTCTCTGTTTTGTATTATGTACATTCTCATTATTTCCAAAACATTGATGAGGGTTTTCTGTGCTAAGGAGAAATCCTGTATGTAAGGACTTTGCAGTGTAAAAGCCACTATCAAATATTTAGGTATGAAAACATTTTGTATATATAAATAAGCAGGCATCCTGACTGTTGAGAGTGATCCATTAATCCTAGTCTGATTAGGCAGGGTTACAGTGTCTAAAGTCATCAGACTTAACTTTTGCTTATGACTGAAGATATTTGAAATGCTTTGCCACCTTCTGGTACCAGAACCCATCTCCTACAAAACTACATGATGGGCTGGGAAACTGAATGTAATGGCACTTATCTCCTACCTTCCTCCTGTTGAAGCAGGCTACCAATAGAAGCATTTCAGAAAAGGGATGGCATTGCAAGGTGCCAGAGAAACAACTGCCAGTAAACGTTTTGATTCACAGTATACAAGACCAGGTGGTGGTGATGTGTAACTGGTTGCTTATCATTGAGCAGATGGATAGAAGATAAAAGAAGAACGCAATGGATACAAGAAGTTGGTACATTATAAGTAATGTCACCGTCATCCTAAATGCAGAGCTGGCATGAAATCCACCTGTGAGCTGGTGGGCAGGAGACTGGTGAAACTTATCAGCTTGTGGTGCTACAGCAGTGACTGATAGCTGGACAAATAACAGGAAGCTGAAGGATGCTGAAGAAAAGATAATTTTTCAAGTATATGTGTTTTAAGCTCCTGTACCACAAACATCAAGACTGTTTTGTCTTTTCAGATATATCCAAGGCAACTGCAGAGGAGGAAACCACATAAAGAGAAAAGTAATCCAGTCTTCTGACATGCATTTGATATTTTCTGTCTATTTTCTCAGCTTGGAGAACAGGAAATAGGAATATTTACGTGTTGACTAGACTGAAAATGGCTTAATTTCTGAGTAGAGCCATCCTCACCAGTACAATCTGTGAAGTACGTCCAGAAATCTAATAATGGTGCTCATGTATCTTGCAGTGAGACACAGAGAACAGCGAGTTTTTAAAAACATGTCCTGGAAAGATTTCTTACATAGTGCAACTAAAGATGGGGTGGTGGTTCAGCTCTCAGAGATTGAAACATCTTTCTACTGAGCCATTTCAAGAGAACCAGCAGCTTTCATTGCTGATGGATCAAAGGGACAGTTGGGCGCTGACAAATACAGATGACTGTGATTCATCCTGTGTTAACAGCTGTTTCTACCAGGTAGCTGGCAGGAAGCAGGCTGCTGCAGTACAGAGTCACAGAATACCTCAAGTTGGAAGGGACCCACAAGGATCATCAAGTCCAAGTCCTTGCTCTTCGCAGGACTACCTAAAACTAAACCATGTGACAAAGAGCATTGTCCTGACAGGCTTGGGGCCCTGACCGCTCCCCTGGGGAGCCTGTTCCAGTGACCAACCGCCCTCTCAGTGAAGAACCTTTCCCTAATGTCCGACCTGAACTTCTTCTGATGCAGATTCATTCTATTTCCTCGTGTCCTATCGCTGGTCACCAGAGAGAGATCAGCACCTTCCCCTCCACTACCCCGCTTGAGGACACTGTACGCTGCAATGTACATTCCTCAACCTTTTTTTCTCCAAGCTGAACAAACCAAGTGACCTCAGCTGCTCCTCCTAAGTCTTGCCCTTGACACCTTTCACCATCTTGGTCACCCTCCTCTGGACACAGTTTGATGTCCTTCTTATATTGAGGTGCCCAAAACTGTACACAGTACTTAAGGTGGGGCCACATCAGTGCAATGCAGAGTGGGACAGACACCTCCTTCAACTGGCTAACTATGCTGTCCTTGATGCACCCGAGGACATCGTTGGTGCTTTTGGCTGCCAGAGCACACCACTGACTCCCATTCAACTTGACATCAACCCCAAACCCCAGATCTCTTTCTGCAGGGCTGCTCTCCAGCCTCCTGTTCCCCAGTTTGTACATACAGCCAGGATTACCCCGCCCTGGGTGGAGAATCAAGCACTTGCTCTTGTGAAATTTCATACAGCTGGTGATTGTGCAGCTCTCCAGTCTATCCAGGCCTCTCTGTAAGGCCTCTCTACCCTCGAGGGACTCCACAGCTTCTCCTGGTTTAGTGTCACTGGCAAACTTACTTAATGTGCATTTGATTCCTGCATCCAGATCATTTATATAAACATTAAAGAGCACCAGCCCTAAAACTGTACTCTTAACTATGCTTTTAAATGCAAAGGGGTCCTGTGAAGTTAAAAATTCTCTGGTGTTGAGTGATCGGGGTGCAGACAACTTGTGACTCTGCACACAGACATTTGCACTGAGCAGAAATAGTATTTGTGGTGTGAACTGGATCTACACAAAAACAAAATTTGTGCTCTCCTATCCTTTTTTAGACAGTAGTAGAAATGGTTCATAACAGCATGCCTTTGGACATCTGGAAAAGCAGGAGGTTTTTGACAATGTTAGTACTATATAAAATGAAGAAGTAATTTCTAATCCCTGTATTCCATGTGAATTTGTCTCTCAAAGAGACAGATTTTCACTTTTGTAATAAATTTCAATGTATCTGTGAATTTTAAAATTGTTAATAATTGACTGGAAACCTGGAAAAATTGAAAATCTGTAGCATACTGCTTTTCAAAGCCACAAGAGCTTATATAGAGCAAGAAAGTTGTTACTATAATATATTTAAGAAAAATCCTGAGTTGTAATAAGCTGAAAAATACTGCAGCCCTGAGTCAATGCATTTCTGTTGTTTACCTTCCCACAGGTCTGTAATGAATGGCACAAAGTCAGCTAACAAGACCAAGCAGAGCAATGAGATCATGTACGCCTCCTGCCTGACAGCAGTAAGTGCTGTGGAAAATATTTTTCACCTTCCTGGAAAGCAATACAATTTTTTTCTAGATTTTTACTTTATGTTTCATTTAGAAGACTGATTTCAAAGGAAAAATTGCTATGAAATAGCAGTGCTTTGAGACTAGCACTGAGTAAGAGTTTGAGGGGAAGGCTGTCTTTGAATTCATATAAAATGTAAAATTTTAACAAGGCAAAATACCAAGTTGCAAATTTAGAAACAAGGAGTATTTCCTGGAAAGCAGAAACTCTACTTAAGTAAACAAATAAACAGCCATAATTAATGCAATACTACAGCTAAGAGGGCAAACACAGCCCTTGCATGTATAGCAAGAAAATCAGGTAGGTACACAAAGAAGGTATTTTCTCCTTAAATGTTTCAGCATAAAATCAGCAGAATAACATGGACATGCATTTAGAAAAAAAAAAAAGCTGTTGAAAACAACAGAAAGAACTTCAGACTGAGAAAAGAAGACTGGAAAAAACATCTTACAGTAAAGTAAGGTTTGTAGCAGGAAGCAATAGCTTTTATTTAATTAACAGCCCAGTTCCCAGTGGGAGAACATTTTTCACAAAAGAACTTTGACCCTTTAGCCCACAGTCTCAAAGAGACCACAAAATACCTTCAACAGCTGAGCCTGGGAACAAAAATTCAGAACTGCTGCATGCACTAGAAATCGTGGACTCAATAAAATCCTGGCTTTAAAGCACAATATAATCTTCCGCTGCAGCTGACCTCCAACTCATTTATCAGTGTTCAACAGCTGATAATTTGCTCTCTTATTTTAGCTCAGAGGAATTCTTAACGTTTTCATCTGCCCCTTCATAAGTCACAGGGTAATTTGGTCATGTAGGGTAATAACTTTTTTCTCCCAAATTGTCCGATTACCACATTAGGTTAAAATTAAGGATTTCTCCCAATTTGTACTTAGCTTGAAGTTTGCTGATTCTGTTCAGATCGACAGAAGGATCTGCATGCTTGAAATTCTGTTTCTTCCAACTATATCAATTGCCTAGTATTAATTTCCTCTTATTCATTCCGCTTTCAAACTTTGTCTCATTTACATCCTACAGTATGCCAGTACTTTACAGCAGGCTCCCGATGTATTAGTTTATCTAAAAGAAACTTACGTAATGACCGTATGATAGGCAAATATGCAACCATATAGCAATATAAATTTGATAATGGCAAGCAGCTCAATTTGGTAGGCAAAGGTATTAAAAAAGGCAACAGCAAAAGGCAAAAAGCTACCCAAATTCAGAAGAGAAAATTAGATTCACCATTTTAGCAGTGATGACAGTTGACTGTTGCTAAAACATGCCTGAAGTATGGAGGCCTCTCCATAAAGCCTTTAAACCAAAATAGTTGGTAGCTCAAAAGAGAAACTGTAGGAACAGTGAAGAAATTATCATTTGGGACCCTTCAGTCTAAATTACCCATAAGTTCAGAGAAGAATAATGGTGCTTTTGGATCCTAAAACAGGAATCTCTAAACAAAGATCTGTTTGTGATCATGTCAAATAACTCTATTGCAAAGGGGAAAAAATGAATCTTAATCTTGCAAGATTTGCAGAAATTTTTAAGGAAGCAATTAAAAAAGGTGGATTTACCCTTAGGTAAAAGCTCTTGTAAAGCTCATTGAAGGTAAGCAAGCATAAAGAAAGAAGAACTTTTTCACATGCTACTTAAATATGAAGCTCCTTGCTATAGGATCTTGTAGGAATGGATGCTTCACTGGAGTTACCAACAGATGGCACAGACATGGGTAACAGTTCTAGCACTGGATGCACTCAGAATGATAGCGCAGATGTAAATTGGTGTCGTCGTTTAGACGGTTTTCTGTCACCCAGTGCCTCCTCCCCACCCAGGGACAGGAGTTGAGAAAAGGAAAGGAGACCCATAGGTTGAAATGGAAAGAGATAATAATAATAAACACCAGTATTAATAACAGTATTAATATAAAGTACACAGAGTTATACTCAGTCAATGTAATGGTTGCAAGCTGTCATGGTCACAAGTGGGGGAGTAGGCCTGGGAAGAAAAAGGATGAGCGAGACCCCCCTACCTGGCTGCCACTGAGGAAAGACAGCCATCCCCAGCAAAATCCCCAATTTATAGTGAGCATGACGTTTATGGTATGGAATAATTTCACTGGCCAGCTTGGGATCAGCTTAGAGTCAACTGCCCTGGCTTTTGATGCCCCCAGCTTCTGCACCTGTTTAACTCAAAACTGCTAAAGACCTTGATCACCAGCTACCAGTGTTGGCCAAAAGGTAACACCAAGTGTCTTATCGCTTTGTTCCCATGGAATCGAGTACTGTGGTCACTGCAGAAATGCAGGCTTCCTGAATAGAAAACTGATTCTGTGATTCTACCCCAGCAAAACCAGGACACTTGGATTTTGGAAGTCTCTGTTCTTGCTGTGTTTCATATATCCTTTTCCTGATAGAATTCCAGTTGTCTGCTGCTGAAAACATGATACAAACCAAGACAGACCTTTCATCCTATTTCGTATGGTGGCAATGGTGGAGAAAATACATGGAAATTGGGAATGATGGAAACACATTTATCTTTGAGTCCCCATTGGTTCCTGAGTTCCTTCCTCTCTCCTTGGATAGAACTGTTCTTAAACTATATGGGGATATATGTAACATGTTGTTAGCTATACTACTTTATAAAGTATACAGGAATGAATGGTTGCTGGAAAAGGTGAGTTCTTTCATACATCCATTTCCACAGATGAAGACATAGTCATAAAAAATACAAAACTTAAGTTAGGCTTGAAGCATAACTAACTTAAGTTAGGCTTAAAGCAGTGCCATAGGGCTGAAGAATCATCAGCAAACAAAAGTTAAGTAATAATGCATTGAGTTTCAGTGAAGAGGTCCCAAGGGAGCTACAGGGACTGCTGTTAGACGTGAAACCATTTTACGGTATGCACAAGAATGAAATCCATGTACACTAACACTTCATCACGACGTTAGAAAATAATACTAAAGACTTCCAATAAATTAGACATCTAAGTAGGAGCTTTCTACAGAGTTCTAGAAAAGACCATGAATGTCAGATTTGCATCTTTTCTGCTGGGCTGATCCACATCTTAGGACGTTCCTGAAAGGACAGATATGTCCCAAAAATGTTAATTTTTTTAGACACTCAATTTGGTCAGTGGCAGCTCCTGATGGGAATAACTTGCTTAGTGTGTTAAGAGTCTATGTATATGCACTCTAGATACTTAAAGTATCTCCAAGATTTAACAGAGTGGGGGACATAATGGAGGATGTGATGCTCTGCTCTCACTGATGTTTTCTTCTTAGAAAGTATTTGTTGAATGCTGTACATCCACATCTTCTGCTTGCAGCCACCTTTACAGCATGCTTCTGTTGTGCATATCAAGTAGAGCAAATGATGATAATCAATCTAAAGGTAATGCAGGAATGGATTGCAGTCTCCATTTTCTTACTTGAAGGAAAAAGTACAATTTTCTGATCATCTGGAACTGGAAGAGGATTTTCTGGACACAAGAGAAATCAACAGAATTATGAATACATATGATTGAGAAACAGGCAGAAAGTGGGTGAACAGAGCCTATGTGAAGGATGGGACAGGAAGGCTGGGAAGTTTTATTTGTACTTTTCTTCCTCCAGAATTGCAACAACAAAAGAAAATAATGATGAATAGTAGAACAGATTACCTAAGAAGGAAGAGCAAAGAAAGGTGATTGACTTTGGGGGGAAAAAAAAAGTGTCTTTTGCTGTGGAAAAAGCAGTTAAGGATGGCAACTGTCAGAAGAGCAGACAGTATAAAATCTAATTAAATAAAAATGCAGAACAACAACAGTGACTAAAGATGGCAGCTAAGTAGAGGTACAGAAGATGTGGAATGCTTCAAGACATAAAATCAACCTCTGAAAAGATGAAAAAGACAAAGCTGCACGTCTGATAGAAATGCAGTAAGATGTAGAAATGAGTGGAAGATGTGACTATTGAAGAAGTGTATAGCAGATTTTGTATACCTTTACCATCATATAAATAGTTTCCCATGTGCATAATATTCTAAAGAGAATGCCATTATTTTTTCTGCAAATTTATGGGCACTATTCCAGACAGGAATTAATACAGGGAGAGAAAGCACAACATTAGTCAAGGCAGTGAATACCGAAGGAGGAAAAAGAGTAAGTCTAGAATTCTGAGAAACACACTTGGAATGGTGAAGGAGAGGACAATATGCATCTTAAAACTAGAGAATAAAACATGTGTTACACAGCTGCCACATGCATCACTTATTAAATAGTGAAATGCTAACATATTTAGAGGAATGCTAGAGAAATGTCTCTCAGAACTGTTGTTAAAACCTATGACATGCAGAGAAAATGGTGCAGTGAAATAAGAGAAGAAATGAGAGGCATAAGGGAAGGAAGTGAGACTGCACTATGTTCCCGGAACATCTTCCCATATAACAACTGGGGCAAGAAAATGCTAGACAGTGGATAAATCAATTTAAGTGAGACATAAGGGAAGTTTGGAGATTTTATAGCACAAATCCTGCCAGAAGGAAGTGAGGAGTGCTGCATGGTGGATAGCTTCCTCTGAGTGAAACCCCTTTTTGATATGAGCTGATCAGTTGTTTTAGGAGAGCATCAAAGTAGCGAAGGAGCACTCTAACGCAGTGAAGTGCAGACAGATACAAGAGATTCACTTTCTCTTTTTCTGGATTGCTATTTTTTAAGTTCCACACTTCTCTGAACATGCCAAAACCACTGGGTGTCAACAAGATGTCCTTGATATGAACAAGAATAGTCCTTCATAAAGAACATAAGCTTTGATCCATGTTACAGACAGATGGAATATCAGAAATTCACTAGCTCCATAACCGTATCATACTAACTACGTAACTACTTGTTTTAATTAGAAGTTCTTATTAACCTAACGAATAAGAATGATTTATTTTGTTCACATTCTATTTTATGAAAAAATAGTGATAATGATAAAAATATACAGATCTAATTTTGACATCAAATACATTACACAGCTGTAATAAGTATTTAATTACAAAATTATATAAACTCTAATTTTATTATTTTTCCAACTTGTCTCATTTGCAAGGAGACAAGTCAAAGTGCTATAGAAGCTTTTTTGAAAGGTTACAGGACATATTACATATGGAGTGATATACAGAATGATTCCTGTCAGTAGACTTTGGACTACGTAACCAGCTCCAAAGCTCTTAGGACAAAATGTACACACGTAGAAGGATAACAGGTAAATGGCAGTGACAGCTCACAGTTCTGGTACAGCTGAATCTACTGAAGTTTCTACATGCTATTTTGCTTAAATGCCACAAATGATTTAAAATGTTATGGATGATTACAGTATTATACCGTATTATTACATTATTAATACTAAACAGGGTTATATTATTTGTTAATTCACCTCATCTACATAAAATTTCATAGCCATCTTGCTTTGAAACAGTGCCTCTAGTTTTCTGGACAGTTATTAATTAGCTCTCTGTTTTCAAAATTTATTCCTCTGTACAAATATTAAGGATAATTTTTACCCAAATGTGCATTTCAGCCTGGAAGTAATTGAAAATTAAGCAGCCACTGATCTATGAAATCAGCTACCGAGAAATTTTATGTTCACCACTTACAACATTAAAGGAGAGATTTAGAAATTATATTTTTCTGCATAGAGATGAGTAGCTACAAAGCATTAGAGTCTTAGGCTGCATCAGGACTCATTCTTCAAGAATTTTTATTAATGATTAATGCCATGTAAATCTTCATTCTTGCCTCTGTGACCTTCTTCACAGAAGAATTTCAAACTGTGGATGATTTTTTTCAGGTAACAGTTTGAATCTGTAAGCTAACTCTCAGAGTATTTCTCTTTTTCATGGTTTGGGTCATTATACATTTTCACAAGGGTTATAATATTTTTATAAATAAAAGCATATTGTAGGGAAGTACAGAGGAGATATTCTTCCTTCTGAAAAGCTGTTATCCTCAACAAGCACTTTTTAATTAGCCTTTAGATTTTTTTGCTATCTTTAAGCTTTCTCAGAAAAAAACCCATTGTTATAGCACAGCATGTTCATGAATATACTCAGTAATCTTTATACCAATAATAAGTAACACATGAAAATTATTTAGTTCTTCACTAAGATGATAGGCTAGCTGAGGTTCCAGGTATTACTATGTAATGAAGAGCACTTTAAGATCAAAATCTCTGAATCTTTTGTCTGCAGTTTTCAAAACCGTTTATGTTCTTGATGCTTTTGAACCTTACAGAAAGGTACTGGAACTTGCATTCTGAACCCATGCTGGCATTTTTGAAAACACCTTCCATAAGCATTAAGTTAATAGGATTTAACTTGGCGTATTCATTTTTCAACATAATTGCAATCTATGATCTTTTGTTCATGAGTACTCTGAGCAGGCAGAAGCAGTACCCAGCTTACTTAAACCCAAAGAAGTTTAACTCTACCAGTAATTCTTAACTCACTCAGTGACTTAGAATGGTTACCAAAGCCAGCAGTTTTAAAAGCCAGCAGCTAAACTAAGGTACTAAAAAACACTTCAAGGAAAGATTTACATTGACTGTAGGAGGCTCTGAATCAGACCTCAAATGGCTGGTTGGTAAAATGTGCTGAATACTTGCACTAATTGCTTGAGTCAACAGCAGATGGAGGAGCTGGTATCCGTGGACATAAGGCCACTCCTTCATACATCCAACTTTAGATGTGCAAGTATGAATATTTGAGCTTAAGCTTTGCGTTCCAGCTTTTCAATCAGTAAAATAAGTCTTAAGGAACCCCCATTGTCACACGTTACAGTGCAAATGCTACTGAATTATTCATACATCAGCTGTGTCACAGACAACCACACATACAAACAACAGCTGAATGTGCCCTTTCAGCAAGTCTGCTCCCCTGACAGTCCCAGCCCTCCCTGCTCCGCTTCAGCCTCTCCACACCCAGCTTCCAGCACTGGGCTCCCTTCCGGATCAGCAACCACCTTCGTTCCCAAAACAGCCCCTTCACGCCTACCCAAGATCCCAGCCATATTAAACTCCATTGCTGTTCAGTCTTCTCCCCAGGCATCTCCTGGCCTCCCAACAGCCACGTTTTATGTCCTGTTCCATATCAAGGAACAGCAGGGCTGTGTCAAGGAGAAAACAGCCACTGGGATTTTATATTAGAAAAATTATATCTGGAAAGGATATTAATAACTGAAACCATTCTTCAAGAAAACTTGGGACTGGAAGATTGGGAAGGGAAGATGGGCCTGGAAGCTTAGAAAGTGTTTGGACTACCTAGGAAAGATAAATGCTAGGTAAGATTAATAGGTGCACTGCCAGTTCTGCCTGTAAGGCAGAGAAACATATGCAAAATCATCAGAGAAAAACAGGTAGCTCTGATGTTTGAATATTAGAAAGTAGCAAACAAAATACTATTTCCCAAGAACATGATTAACACTCTAGTGATAACTTGGAAACAAACGCCCAGCAGGAGTATTTAGAGGTGCAAATTGAGGACATACATATCACTAAAATATTCTGAGTAGAACAACATTTTTTCATTTAAGTCCTAGTTGCATCAAAACCTATTTAATATTAATAAAATATTTAAAGTTAATTTTTTTTTTCTTCTGTGCTATAGTACAACAAAACAAATGCTAGTCCTACACTTGGGTGCTTTGAAGAAACTGGTATTATTTAGTGCCAGCTAATAAAAGAGTAACTGCACATACAGTACAAATAACAAGGTAAGTATTATGTTGCCTTAATGCATAAGTAATGAATCCATTTCTGACCATTTGCCTAACGAATCAGTCTTCCTTCCTCTTCAAAGTACTCCTTTGTATTACCATGGTAGGATGAAAATAGCCTTTTCACTGACTCAAACCACTCTCACAGTGTTCAAGCATAGTGCAAAGTCATACAGCTAGCCTGATGTTGAAATAAAAAAAATCCCATTTGATTACCTGAGTGACAGATTCCAAAACTGAACTTTGTGCAGGAGGCAGATTGTATTAAACTCTCACATGCTGAATTCAAGAGGTTTACTCAATGTGTAGTCTGCTTGCATGTGTCCATCAAATGCAGAAAAAAACAAGGCTCCAAGACACAAACAAGCTCAGGGGAAGCATT
>NW_010195920.1:46256-58727 GCF_000695765.1 Mesitornis unicolor
CACAAATTTTGTCACAATCTCACTGATGGTACCAGTATAACTATTGGGAAATCCCTACAGTAGGATGGAGGGGCTACATTCTGACCTTTTAGGCTATCTGCAATCCGAAAGCAATGGCACTAGAGCAATTTAATAGCCATTAATAAATGTATTTGATTCCAATATTAGTACCTGACAGTCCATGTGCAAAATTACAGAGCTTTTCCCCAGTGTTTTTAGTAGATGTGTTTTTTCTTAAATTTAAAATTAACAAACCTTCCCAGTCAGCTTTGAAAGATCATCTCCTCCCATTATCTGCATATCTTGCATAGACTGATCATTCTGAAAGAAGAAAAAACACCAAACTTTGAAACTGGATATAACAGTATAAAATTATAAACATACTAACTTTTTTAAAAAATATCTTTTACAGTCTTGGTTACCAATATTGTCTAATGCTCGTTAGTGTTGGTGTATGACAAAACCTTCTATCATCTCCTGGTTGTATATAAGCTAACAGCAAGATCCAGGCTTTTCTGAACTAGAAAAAGTTGCATCTTTCTTTTTAAAAAAAATAATGTTTCCTTGCTTGCTATTACTTAATATGACAAGTGTTGAGTAGCGTATTTGTCCCTTCCACAACGTGAAGACAGGAGCATCTCAACACTTGACCAACACCTGTAAGCACATTCTTTTTTTGGAACGGTCTTTAGAAACACAGGCAAAATGTGTTTACATCTGTCACTCACACAGAGAACTCAGCTATTTTTAAAGAAATTCACTTAGAAATTCACTTTTCGGGGGAAAAAAGTTTTGCAAAAATTATCACTTGTTATTAAGAATGGTTTCAGTGTGACAAACAGTTTTAAGAGGATTTTTTTGCCTTTTCTACTGACTCAAAGATAAAATCTCAGTCAATTCCGTAAAATAAAATACTATCAGTCAAGTCAAACTAAGTGCAACAGAATTATATGTTTTGATTTTCCTATTAGAAAAGGTATTTTAAAAAAATAGTAAATATTTTTTAATAAATTTGTTTTATGGACATTTCTAGTTGAAATTCATTCTGATAGAAAATTCTCAACCAGCTCTAGTTCAAATTCATTATCAGCAGCATGCAAAGTTAAGTTCACATAAGGGAGACACACAAAAGCCCTATTTTTAAGGGAAGGCAAAAGATGTCCTAAAGAAGATAGCAAATTAAAAAATACACAGTTGCAGCCAGGATATATGAACTTTCTAGAGAACGCAAGTGCAAAACTAAGTATAGTTAATGTGGGTATTTTTGCCAAATTGGTGCATGTCCTGATCTAATCTTCCTACTTCTAGGAAGACAAGTGTTAGTCCAAATTAAATAATAGCTGCCATACCACAACATGACACAGTAGTTTACCAGTAACATCAGGAAGCTCTATCATTACAAAAACTGACAAAAATGCAACACTTGAATACTTTGCTTTCATTTCACAGATCCAGTGCTCTGCAGTAAAATGTTTTTCCACAGATAAATAATGGGACAGCAGGAAATAGAACACAAGTGAGGATTTACTGGGCTAAGGGGTTTCTAGAGCTTCTTCCTCTCAAGAAGCAGCAGCACCAGTAGAGGCAGCATGGCCTGGTTCCAGTTGCAGGCCTCTGCAAGTGGGCACTGCGCCTGCCCACACTCACAGCCCAGGTGGCAGCAGTGCAAGGACTTCCGAGGCACCTTTGCAGCCACCTGACCACAAGCAACCTGACAACCCCAAGAACTATCTGTGGTCCCCATGGGAATGGATTGTCTAAATTAATACAGCTTTTCTGAGGAACTGTAAGTAAAGGTTGCAGAATTGCCCAATTTCTCCAAGTATGCATACTGCAGACCCACTGAAAGGCTCCCCTTTTACTCAGACTCCCTAAAAATCCCTCACACCACAGCTTTGTAAGAGGACCTTAGCAGTCATTGCCACAGTTTTTGGACTTGCCTTCACTTCTTCTGCACTGGATCTAGGTGCTTTAGACCCTTTTCATGCTGCTCTGATTTGTTTCCTGGGAAACAGAGCTAGAGCAGGAAAGAAGGTTACATCCCATATGTTTTCTAGTATAAGTGTCAACATTTCTCTTATTTTCCTTAAGAAAAACTGAAAGAAAAAAAAAGGAAAAAAACCAACACCAAAACACAAAGCAAACAACTTATTTTCCTCAAAAGATTATTTTAAAAATAAAAAGTGGAGATAAAAAAGATTTTAAGTTCAGGCTTAAAAGCATAAGCCCTTCATTGTAGAGCAAGATAGGTCACTCTTCAGAAGTCAGGGACATACTCAGGTCAAGACAATTATAAAACTCTAAAAAGCAGATCGTTTCTAATATTTACCATGGCACGTGTAACCAAGGCAGTGACAAAATATTTTTTCATTTCCAAATGAGAAAGACTGGAATTTCATTGCCAACAAACACACAAGAATGACCGAAGGGGCAGTCTGCCCCTAGTTGCTAGTTGAAAAAGAGAGGGGAAAAAAGATAACAGTGAGGTGCAATAATTAATGAATTTATTTATTTTTAACTGAAAAAAAGAATCTCTTTCAGCAGCCTTCACAGCAGCACTGTTTCCTTTGCATGTGGTATTTCTGGCTCCAGCTGAAAGGAAGATGCTGAAATAGCATCTTCACTGCTGGCAAGCAGTTAAGCCAACACAAAAGGCACTGAGAGCATCCTGTCAATCTGCACCTTCACACATTGGCTGCTGTGACACCACTGCACACAGCTATGAAGAACCCCGTGTCCTGACAGGGGAACCATCGCTGTCAGAGTACAGAGCTGAGTATCCACTGTGCCTAAAAACCACACAGAAAAACGCAGCTTAGGACCCTCCAGCCAAGGTGCTTTTAAGAAATGTAAAGAAATGTCCTGCATCACACAGTAGATTAATTCTGTTACAAAAAAAAAGTCTGATCACTGATTTTAATGCCATTTAGAACTATCTCTGCATTCATCAATTAACTTGTATTGTTAAATACATACCTGCCAAACAGCAAGACTCAATACCACGATGTCACATTACCTTAATCATAATGTTGATATAAATAACGTGCACACTATGGTTGCCATAGGAACCTCTCAGTGCCTTTTTCTGAGTTCTCAGTTTATAATCTCAAAATAACACTGCACTAAATGTTAAGTATTAAGCACAATACATGTTAGGAAAGAATAAAAATCTGTTTCATTTAGTACCAATTACTGTCAATTCAGAACTGCTTGTTTCATTTTTATGGTCTCAAGTCACTCAGAGCTTCTTTTTACCTTTGGGAGTTGTTCCATATCTTGAGAAACTGGTACCATTGAGTCTCTAGGACTTCATATAAATGCAGAAGTGAATTAAAGGTTTATTTTCCATTTCCCAAAGTTCCTCAATACCTGCCTTCTAACATCCCTAAACCTTATCAACAAAATTTTTGCTATTAAATGCTTGACACTAACTATAATGTCTCACATAGAGACATATCAAAATCACACCATGATTTGGTTAATGTAGCACAAAATTTATTGCAGGTGTTTCTAACAAGACATGATGCATTTTGTCACATTCCTAAACCTCATCTCAAGCTATATTTAACACTGCATTTCTGATTTTTTTGTGTTTAATAAATCTTCATTTTCCAGAATAAATCTCTATTTCTTTGTTTTTACTTGCTGTTTTGTGCTTTTTCACCTGTTTGTCTTTGGTTTATAATTTTATTTCATTCAGACCTTGTCAATATACATCTTCAGATCCTACTGATACTTGATGAAGGAAAGCAAGAATGTTGCTATTTCCACCTCCATTTGTCATGGCATGCAAGATAACGACTTTCTAAGTTGATTGGAAGTATAGATAATTAAATTCCATCTATATTAAGTCATGTCTTTTGAACTGGGTGGAGCACAGAATTATTACATCTCTTTTACATCTCCTGAGATCAACACTTGGACACAGTTCAGTTTACAAGTGAAATGAGTTGGGTGGTCTCAGGAAAATTTATTATAAACAGCATTGCTCATCCAAAAACTGCACCAAACTGTGAACATCTGTTACTCTCCTTAAGAAACAGGATCTGGAGCACATTAACACTGGGCTCAGTGAAACAAAGGTTCTTTAATCATGGTAAAAAAGTAGCTCTAACATAACAGTTTAAATGCATAACTGAATTATGAAATATGGACTCCAGGTCATTATCACACACCTGGTTACTGTAGTCTGCAGAGATCATACAGAATCTCTTTTTAGAAAAGTGATTACCTTTTTCTCCCAAAATTCATCAGGGAAACTCTTAAGAACGGAGGATCAGGCCTGTCCTACTTTGCTTTCTGCTACTCGGGTGCTACGGCAGATCCGCCAACCTGAGAATTCCCATGAGTACAGCTTTCTCACTTTGCACCATCATCCCATCTCCTACAACTGGGTTTTCCAGGAAGGTTTTGACCAAAACACCTTCCTTTTGATCATTTTCAGTTGTCTCTTGGAACCTCAAGTCATTGAATATAGAGCATCTCTAAGGCTTTCCTTATCCTTCCCTAATGACGAAGTGAATGGTTAGGACAGAATTACTGCCTGTAAGGTTTCTGCCCACAATAGGCAGAGTTTGAAAAGCAAGAGTCAAGCACCACTTCACCAATAGGTTTGGTGTGACGCGTCCACTAAAGCAGAGTTGTCTCCACATTCACTTTGGCCTCATCTTTTTATTTTCCATTAAGACTCATTAACTGCATGTGATCTCTGCTTCCCATAGGGTGACCTACGACCTTGAAATGTCTTCATTAAAGAGGATTACTCTGTTCCTTTAGGAATCTGAAAGTTAAGACATGTGAATCCTGGGCATCCTGAGCTCCCTTCATAATCAGTAGAGAAAACAAGATAGATCATGTAAATAATCTATTTCACCATATGGGAAATCTAGAGCAAATCGCTTACACCTAAACATCTAACTGTGAGAAATCTGAAGTTATGCAAAATGAATATGAGATGAGATCAAAATTTTCTTCCTTAAAACCTCACTGAGCATTCAGAAAGTAATTACTTTTAATCACATTTAATACAGGCACATAAGAAGAAATTACCTTGACTATTTTCCATTAGTAACAACCCAAACTATCAAGTCAGGCTCGCTCTCACACAAATGTTTAACACTATTTTCCTCAGTACCACTCCAGGATTATTTTCTTGAATGTCTACTCAAAGGTTTTATGTTAGTGTAGGTAAAATATATTTGAGGGAAGCTTTCAAAAGATACAACTAACCTAATATTTCTTCCAACTTACAACACAAAAAAATATTAGCAACCAGTCTTTGCAAGTTTTTTACAAAAACATCACCCTGGATGATTAATAGGGCTCTACACTCTAAACTTTCAGGAGCAGAAATATAAACTTACCTATAGGATTTACCCACTGAATAACAAAAAGAATTGGATTTCATGTGTGTAGGGTTCTCAAGAATGGAGTCTCAGGGAAACTCAATAAAACAATAAAATGCATTTGATACTGGAGGAAGGATAGCAACTGCATAGGCTACAATAACGGTAACTGTGATGATGATATGAATAGTCATATTTTGAATGGCACTGAGGGAACAAGGTGGATGGCATTAAAGTCAAAGGGGAAATGACATTTACCAAGGAAATGAATGTTGAGGATTTGAACAAAATTCTTGGTAGTTCACATAGTAAAGAAAAGCTGAGACTTTGGAACATCACATGGACACAACCGACTTTTGAAATGGATATGTTTTCAGAGACATGGTTTCAATATACTGCTGCAACAGAAACTGAAAATTACAGAAAACCCAAGCACAACTGTATACTCTGGCATACAGATGAATGCATGTTACAGATACCTTTTTCAGTTAAGAAAAAACATAATTCTCAGATCAAAACAGAGCAGATATGACAAGAAATTACTTTCCAGTTAATATCTTTCAAAAAATGAAACCACAGAAGCAATGTGTCTCACAAAACTTTGAAAAGGAAAATTATTACTTCTATGTGACTCAGCTGCAGCAAACCGATTCATAATATAACCAAGTTTTCTGCACTTAAAAAATAGCAATGCAGAAATTAATTGCAGGTATTGGCAGAGTTTAAATAGATGTATCTGCAATTATAAAGACTTCTGCTTTGAAATTATATACTGTTCAATAATTATAATATCTTTTGCTGCATGTCCATGCTCTACCATCTCAGTCATGAATGTAATAACTAAAATGAAAATTTTAATGTTCCAGTTTGGATGCTGACATCCTCCTATGGAACTTAATTGCTTTGCAGCCTGCCTCCTGAGAAGTACTTCAGTATACGGGTATGTTCACTGGGAGAGTGTCAGTATGGGATCTACATCATCTGTTAACCTATTTTGACTACTCAGTAAAGTCAAACTGATATTATATAAAGTATAGGCCATGAAATTATCCTCAGTATATCAGCAGAAGCAAGAACACCTGTGGAGTGGTAATACATAAGATGCTGTACTTACAAGCAATATACACTTGAACTGATACCATTTTGGGTTTCTTCTCTAAAGAGCAACAGCTAAGAAAAACGGACCTCAGAAGCATAGATCAGAACACAGGCTGTCATGGTTTTCATAGCAGGCAACTAGAAGGACTACTCGGGCTTAAGTAGCAACATTCAGAGGACAACTAGTAAGTACTGTTAAGCTGGATACTTGTGCAAATGAGCAGGACAGTAAAGCCTGGAAACCATGCCTTCCCTTCCCCAGGACCAACTGTTTACCAAAGGGCAGACTGCAACCCCCGGGGCACACCCACGTTCAAACTACAGAAGTGCCAGGTCACTGCTGTATTTGTAGGAGGTGCTTTGAATATCTCGCAAACAAGCCAACGATGCTGAACCAACTGGAAATCAAACACAGTAAACAGGCATACACCCACTGTCAGAACATCACCTGTCCCACAGGAACAGTAAAGATACCTTTGCACTGAAGCGCCAATGGTTTTGTATATCTCTGTTTGCTGTAAAGCTGCTTTCCTGAGCTGCTTGGTAACCACACCACTGACTCTGCTACACTGAGATCTGCTTTATTGCTACTGATAGTATAACCTGCAACAGTAAATTTTAAATTGGTGTAGGTATATCTGTCAAAGCTCTAGTTACTACAGTGTAAGACATACCTTTACATCCCCATGGTTAGATCTAGAATATAATAACTAATTCAAAGATTTCACCTATTTTTTATTCTTTTTCCTCCTTAAGAAAAAACTCCATCACACAGGTTTGGAAGTGCTTCAAATCCAGGCTAGTCTATCCAGTTCCAGGGAAGGCCAGAGTTCTGCAATGAGGAAGTTGGCTTTGGACAGAGAAACACAAACAACGAACTTACTGACAGCAGGTACTCCTTATCAGCTGCTGTAAAAGCAAGGCAGATCATTCAGCTTAAATAACTCTTGGGGAAAATAAACTTAATAAATTGGATTTGTTTACAATAATTTGTTCACACATTTAGTAATTTCTTGTGTACCAGAAATCTTCTGTGGCAGCAAAACCAGGACAGAAGCATTCTCTCCAGAATTGCCATAATCCTACTCAGGAATTCATTTTGGACTGCCAGGAGGTATTGCTAAGGGTGCCCATCTTTTGTGATAATAAAGTAATAAAAGCCCACATTCCTGGGCTTTTTTCTTCCTCAGCTCTCAGAAGACCACCATAAGCTAAAGAGCGAACGGAAAATCTTCCTCCTGTTACTATGTTATGGTAATGCAGAAATTGTAAAGGACATCAAGCAAGCTACAGACTACTATACTGAACTCGGTGAGGAAAAGGTCAGTTTGGGTTCAAGTCCACATTAACTCCAGTATCTGTCTTTTACCCAATTATTGTTCAGCATGAAATGCATGAACATTACAGCAGAACGGGAAGTCACTGGAAGTTTCCCAGCACCAACAGAGGAGGATCCCAGTATGCCAGCTGGTCCACTACTAGATCCATATGTACCATCTTACCCCATCTTTTAATTGTTCTGTAAAGTAATGAACAAAAGTAAATTAACATCGTGAAAAATCATGCAATGAATTTGTAGCTCCACACTAAAAACCCTGTCCTTTGGGGGTTTCTGAAAGCACAACAGAAAACAGCTTTCCCTAGATTAAGCACAAAGTAGTAACATTCTGACCCTGGCTATCAGCACTTCTTAGGATTTGGTGATTAAAGGAAGGTAGGAGAAGAGTCTTCAAATTTGTCAAATAGCCATGGGCTGAGATAACAGATACATAGGTGTAAGCAAATTCACAAAAGACGAGACTGATAAAACCCCCAAATGCTCAGTCCCTTCCAGCAATCTGGAGTCTGGTGTATCATTGACTCTTACAGTTCGATAGCGCTCTCTTTCAGACCACCATGTTTAGTCCCTTGGTAAGTGACAGCTTGGAAACTTTTGACAACACACGTATCCTCTGTGAGTTTTTTTGCAAGGTTATTTTATAGTATCCCTTCTCTATTTAAATACTCTAACTTCTGTCTATCAAATCAGGAGGGAAAAGAATTTTGTATTTGTCACAAAGACAAGCACTGCAATAATACAGTACTTCTTGTTACCGCTGTATTCCTTTAAAATAACCTCTTTGTTTTATGCCTTACAGCACCCCTGGGGTGTGGCACTGTGTGAACATTGCACATGCTATGATCTGTTTTAAGAGACAGCGTCTAAGAGATGCCAGCAAAGGAGAGTCATAGAATTCCTTGGGAAAATCAGAACCCTCAGGCTTTTCTTAATTAATTTTGCCCCATTTCAGATATTAATATAAAAACCCCACAGATTAAATAGTATTATTAGCATCCAAATAAGTAATCAAGGTGATATTTTTCCAATGCATAAAAATGTCACAGTACTTTCAAATCATCACATCTTATTTGTACAACAGGATTAGCAACCATTGTACTCTGGACCCTTCTTATAGACAAAAGCCCATCTCCCTCTGATTGTAAAAATCCATGAAGCAGACTGAAAATATGGACTATAGTTTCTCCTAACAATGACATATAGGATTGCTACAAATATCATAATTTAGTAGTAGCTCATGGTATTTTTGGTGGAATATGAAACAAAATCTTTTACTAAGACTAAACTTCAGGCTTTGTAACATCATTTTTCAGGCTTTGTAACAAACCCCTGCTTTACAACAAATACTGTATCCAAGGAAACTTTAGAATCTAACTCTTTGAAAAGATGACCTCTTGAATGCTTTTAATGAAACCCCTTGATACTTTGAATCTGTTCTAAAACTAGCCAATTTTAAAAACATCCACCATCTCAAATGTTAAGATGTTCCAGAAACCTGAATGGCTTAAAAACACCAGAGATTTAAGCTCACGGACAAAAAAAAGATAATTAAAAAAACTTGAGAAAAATGAACTTAACATCTAAAACTCCACTTATACACAGTAGCTGTACCCTCTGTAACAGTGTAATCTAAAACATTTATTTCAAATTGGAAAACATTTTTCAAAAAACACCATTACAGCTTGTTAGAAAAACGTGACCCTTGGGGAGACAAATTTCTCAATAAAGATTATAAAATACCTCTTGTGGAGTTTGCATTAGATCTGAAGTCCAGAAGAACAGAGTATCAACCCACAATACAGAAAAACTGTAAAATTTTTTCGGTTAGAAAAAAGAATTCTACAGCTAAAAAGCACAAATTGAGGAAGGTAATACCTAAGCAGGCAACAATAGATAAAAATGAAAAGTATCTTGACAAGTATTTAGTTGCTTTAATATGCCCCATAAATGCCTTAAAATCATACTTTGGTACTGCTGGAGAGCTGTAGCGCAGCTCACTACCACTCTACCTTCACTGCCACATCTGTTCCCGTTCTGTCCCCATGGCAATCAGCCGCTTCCTACTCAGCTCTCCCCCGGCCGAGCTGTTTGGTTCCCCAAATCTTTTACGCGTGAGTCACTGAAACACTTAGTCATACTTAAAAAAAATCACCAAGAATTCAGATGGTGCTAACATATTTAAGTTACATGTAGGTGTGTTATCTGATGCATACTGTTACAGAGATCACCCCTCTATGAGTAAGTTTTACATTACAGATAAACTTGATAAACTGGCTGTATGACAGCCTTATTATGACCTTTCCTGAACTATGCCCACAAATTAACGCCTACTTATATTATTAGTAACACTCCAAGCCCCTAAGCGGTGTCCAACAGGAAAATACAGTATGTTTTAATTAAAGTATCTTAAATCAGGAACACTCTCTTCCTTCTTCCACTAAAGACAGCCTTAAGCAAGTGATGAATTTAAGCTCTCATATCTCACAATTCTGCCATCACGTTAAATGGAAACTGTAGATCTGTAGAAAGGAGAGCATCTGCCTCCAGACCTGAGAAGTCCGACAACATTGTATCTTACAGACACATTTTATTATAAATAGTACACTCCTCTGCAGTTTGCCTTAGAACACTACGAAAAGTAGGTTGCTTCTCAAAAATAGTTAGGGTTGAAATATCCATGCTCCTTCTGACACCTCTGAGGAGCATCTCTAAAATAAAAAGAGGGAGGACTGAGGTTGCCTCAACCTTGGTGACGAGGATCCCTCGACTATGGGCAGACTTCTTTTTCCAGCAGGAGCTGTGCTGACTGAAGAAGTTACTGCCCCCCTCTGTATCTTTGGCTTGGAACTGTAAAGGACCTTTTACTCACAGATCTAGCAGGCTTGAGCATCTCACAGAGCTTTCACTCAAAAAGATGCTACTACTTTAGGATGCAAATGCCATTTTATCCATTCATAGACATGGAAAAGGACACAGAGATAAAATCCCTTTGGCAAGCCTAGGAGTAGATTTCTAGTCCCAGATCTCTCATGTTTAACTTGTCCATAAGACATCTATTTCGTAGCACCATCAACAACCACCAGAACACATTTCTCAGAACAGCAACAACTTTAACATCTATGCCCTTGACAATGGTAGCTTCTGTGGACTAAATTAAGATCATATTTTTGTTGCAAATTAGCTTTAAAAGTATATCATGCTGCAAAATTCTCTGTACAGGTGTTCACTGTCTACAGTGTTGACTGCAAGTCATGAACCTGAGAAAGGTTAAAAGGACATATTTTAGTTTTTGAATGTCTAGTACACGCACAACCTCTCTCCAAATTAAATAAGACATATTTTGTCTACACTGAAGATAATTCACAGATAATCTGGAGTCCAATCCTGTGAAATTATTGCAGAATTTGACCTTAAAGTTGATGGGAATTCACTCTATAAGGCAGGCTCCAATTTGTAATTCTTCCATGGCTACTCAGCATGAACATGACAAGGTCATCAGCTAAACTGTGTGCATGAAGCAAAATGAAGGGAACTCATAACCTGCCCAATAGAAAACCTGTAAGTACAAAAGCTGATACGGATTCTCTTTTATCTCAGGACATGCATTTTACTCAGGAGATCATAAATTGTAGCTTCATGACACACAGCCATGGAGATAAACAGTCACTGTAACACTGGGTATAGATACAAATCATTAAATGCAAGCAAAACACTTAGCTGTTTCTTTTGTGTTGTTAAATGAATAAAAACATTTTAAAGTTACTTGCCTTTTATAGTCAGGATTACAACATATTGTTCTCAGATGTAAAGTTCATATTGATCTTAAAAAAACAAGGTCCATACAGCAAAATTATACTGAATAAGAACAGGGTATTATGCAAAGCAGGACTGTACATTTTACACCATTCTCTGCTCTGATTATAATTTGATGCCTCATGCTGTTGTGTTGTTTAAGATGTAAGTATTTAGTAATGATGTATGAGAAGTAAAGCTACATGGTAAAAAAATGAATTATTTTACTACATTTACCAACCAGCTTTCAACTTCGTCATTATGAAATCCCTCTGTTTCCTTACTCCTACAGTAGAGAGATTTAGAAAAACTATTTACTGAGATGGCTTCATATAGCAAAACCATTCAGATTTCTACTAAACAATGCTTGTTTTGTTGCTTGGTTTTGGAATTTTGCAGCACTAATGGTCCTGTTTATGCCAAGATTAATAACCAACAGTTGTAAATATATTTCAAACAACTGGAGGCTGAGGAGGAAAAAGATCATATCAACAGATCTGTTTGTGAACAGACTTCAATGCAACCATTGTGCAGGGATTACAATTCAGGAGTCATGTGTTTTTTTATTACTTATGTTCTGGAAACAATAAATAACATATTCATTTTAAATAATGATATGAATTGACTAAATCCACATAATAAAGTTTCCTCCAAGTGACTAGCAAGCAATATTCCTTTGAAGTTCATTCATATTTTTCAGGATGATTTTCAGCAATATCTTCTTGACACCAGAAGATGAAAAATGCACTTCTAGAATCCACAATTCAGATACTATATGGAAAACAGGTCAATATTCTGTAATAATCTGTGCTCAAGATGGAATTAACAACTACGATGTATAATATAATGTACTGTATGATGTATAATGTGGATGTAGTTTATCTGGACTTTAGCAAA
>NW_010195921.1:0-2801 GCF_000695765.1 Mesitornis unicolor
TCCCTCCCTGAGGGGGGGGCTGGGGCACCCCTTCCCAAGATCTTGCCCATCCCCAGCCATGTTGGGATGAGGAGTGGGAGATGTTGGTCTTGATGCTGTGGGGGCACTGCTTATCAGTAGCCAAAACACTAGTATATTATCATCAACTTTATTGCTATCAAGACAAAGCATAGCACCATGAGTGCTGCTATGGCAAAAAACTCTATCTCAGCCAGACCAAATACAGATTCACGTACTGAGAATTTGGTCCTGGATAGTAATATTCTGGAGTCTTTCAGTATATGCTCTGAAACTGCAGGCTGTAAATGCAAATTCATCTCACATGTCCCCACCTTGAATCCAGGAGCATATGAGGAAATAGCCATTGTGGGCATAAGGCTCTTGGATAGCTCATTCATGTCTACAGCAGAAACAAGGGAGGGAAGTGCAGCTCAATCTGTCAGTCACTAGTTTACCCATAGAAACACATTTACTGTAAACAATCAGTGGACATTTTACCATTCAAGAAATAAAAAAGTCCATTGCCAACGGATTTGGAAATGGTGATTTAAAATATAGTCACCAAACAACTGTTAAAAGGTTTTGGGTTTCATTACAAATTATATTTTTTTTAACCTTTAAGGGCTGATTCAACTGTAAATACCTCACAGTGAATCTGAATATTTAACTCTGAATTCTATATTTAAATTGATGTTAAGTGGCTAAAATGCCCACACTAGTGTTTTCTCAGAAGGCATTTCTCTCTTATTAGAAGGTTTACCCATAAGTTCCAGCATCATTCTTCAAATCTCTCTAGCTAGCTTCCTAGCCTTTTAATGCAGTTCCTCAGGCCATAGAGAATAACCTGTTTCTATAAGATAATAATTTGTTGTTATGCTATTAGAAGCTTAAAATGGAATTAAAACAGTTTAGACAGGGGAGTGGTGGAGCTAATTTATGCTTAGAAACCAAGAAATATCTGAAAAAATGTTTGTGTTGCAGAGATGATAGACTGGATTCTGCTATGCAGCCATCAACTTAGCAGCTGAGATGGTATGGAGAAGTTGTTTCAGTGTCTGATATGGAGTTATTTCTTTTACATATACAAACTCTAGCAAAAGATTCAGTTCAAGAGATGAGGGGAAATGGCAGCAAGTTCTTGCCCAGCAAAGCAGGCCTGTCTCTCCTGTGACAACCGCAGCCACCCAAGTTCCCTTGCGTAACAAATATGAAGCTCTGCAAGTGGAACTGAACCTTAATAAGGATGATGGTTCTCGCAGTTTAGAAACATTCCCAAACTTAAGACAACCTAAGCCCTGCCTCAAGACAGCTTCCATAAAGAGGAAAAAAAGGGTCATTGTCATAGAGGATTCCATTCTGAAGGGAATAGAAGTCCCAATATGCAGTCTGGACCCATTTCTAAAGAAAGTCTGATGCCTACCTGGGGCCCAGTTTAAGGATGTGAAAAGAAAACGTTCATCTCAAGTAAGACACATGGATTATTATCCATTATTGATTTTCCAAGTAGGGAGTGATAAAATCTCTTCAAGAAGTCTGAGAACAATTAGGAAAGACTTCAGGGCCCTGGGACAAATGGTTAAGGGGTTAGGTGCACAAGTAGTATTCTCCTCTATCATTCTTATTACAGGAAACAATGAGGAAACTAACAGGAAGAGCCAGGTGTTATGGTTTAAGGGTTACCAGCCTGAAAGGGAAGGACAGGTGGTGTTTGTAGGACCCTGGGGTGGTCCAAGAGCAGTACTGTTCCCTCCCCTTTCTGGCCACAGTCTGTAAAAAAATGAGGGGGCCCGAGGTTTTCGTGGGCTTTTCCTGGTTTCCTGGGCTGCTTCCTGTCGCATCTTGGGGATGGCTGGGGCTACCTCCACGTGCTCAGCAGCATCCACCACCACCCGCTTCCTGGCACCGCTGTGGTCCCTGGGGACGAAAAAACCGTGTTTGCGGTGGCCACAAGGCATTGCTCAGACACTTCCACTCGGGACTACTGGGATCGGGTTTTGTATATAGTTAAATATCCTTTATCTCTTAATAATTCCCTTTTCCTATCCCCGGTTGTTTTTTTTTCATTAAAATTGTTACAGTCTTAACTTCCAACCTCGTGTGAAGCATCTTTTTCTCTATTCCCATTTTTTCAATCCTCCCCCTGGGAGGAAAGGGGACAATAGAGAAAGAATCCTGCTCGCTGAGCCTTAAACAGAGACAGGATAATTGGCGCCCAACATGGGGCACGAGTTTGGAAATTAATTTTTATTATTATTTCCCCAACGAGACAAGTTGGAAGTTAATACTAAAATGGCTCTTGTAACTGTGGTTCTGCAAGGCCTGTTACAGAATGTTTTTGTGACCTCTGTTAATGTTGCTTTGGTGTCTCTCATGCTTACTTGCCCTGTCTCCATGTTATATTGCCATATATTTTGGACTGTGATGGATGCGGGCTTGAGTTGGGTTAAGGCTTTGCCTGAGTACCTTGGCCACTACGTCATGAACATGCTTATAAAAAACGATTCTGTTCCTTTGCCCGGCAAGCTTGAGACAAAGGGGTTTGGAGGAATGAGGAATGGGTATTTGGATTCTATGTTGTAATTGTAAGACTGTGGCATGCTCAGGTCTCTTTGCATGAGAATATTGTCATTATAAAAGCGGCCCCAGCCCTTGATCCGGCCACGGTCCTGACCCTAGCTCTGGTCCTGTTCCTCGCACTGGTTCTAGTCAGAGTTCTGGCTCGGCTTGGGCTCTGGCCACAGCCCTGGTGCTGAGTCTGGCCGCGGCCCTGGTGCCGGGTCCGGCCACGGCGCCTGGCCGTG
>NW_010195922.1:0-14479 GCF_000695765.1 Mesitornis unicolor
CAGGATTAATATGGGTTTTGTGGAAAATGCTTTACTGAAGCACATTGCACCGATTATTCCTTCAAAGGTTTGTGTGGGTGAACTGCCACCAAAACTGGATTTTGAGGGACACCCGGGCCACTCTGTGGTTTTGTTCATGCCTGTAGCTCAGACTCGATGGGTGATAAGCAACACCAGTGCCTTCCCCGTCGGCTTCTGGGAGGATGTTTGGACCAGTAAAAGGTGTCAGGAGAGGGAGCCAGAGCTTCAGCTGAGAGCTCAGAGCTGCTCACCACTGTACGTGGAGCCCAAACTACGCAGCCACCACCACCCCTTTGGAGCTGGTCTCAGCGGCATTTGAAAATGCTCAGAGCAATTCAGGTCTTTCAGGATCCTAATTTTCAGAGACTCATCCTGGTGTTATCAGCACAAGGGATCAATGCCCTGCGGTACAGCACTTTTAAGCCCCATTGGATTTTTGCCCTCGATTTTATTTGCATTGGGTGCTGTGGGTGCTTTGGGTGGGATTTCTCCTTGCCTCCTTCTCTGTGGTGTTAGGAACCTGAATTCAGCCATCCCCCAAATACTTTCTGCATGTTTGAACATGGTGGTGCACACTTGTGTGTGCGTCAGCAGGTGGTGGTGTGTCCATGGGGCCAGCATGGGTACACACGTATCTGTGGGGCTGGATGTTGGTCTGCACTATCTGGGGTGCATTTGAGAGCTTCTCCAGGTGTGCACGTGTGGTGTTGGCAGGAGACACTGGGGTTGTGTTTTCAGGGTGTGCTAATATAAAAATCACTTGGATTCATCTACCTTGGCAAATGCAGTCACCCTTGTTTTGCTGACGCTGAGGCGGGATGGGCTCGTGTCCTTCCAGAAGCTCAGCTGATGAGAGCTGCATCCAAGGATGAGCTGTATCCCCAGTCAATCCCCCTGTGCTGTTGTGTTAACTTCAACTTCAGGAACCTTCCAGTTTTCCCTCTCCTCGCTCCCTCTAAACTCAAGGGCTGCAACTGCCTCACCCCAGCATCTCAGGGAAGTCAATAATGAGCATTTCCACAGTGCCAGAAAATGCACAGTGCTGTATGAACACCCTAACCCCAACTTTACAAATAAAATCCTGATCCAACAAGCTCAAAACCTTACTCGGGGTAGAGAAAAGCACGGTGCTGAGCGTGGGAAAAGATGATAAATGAGGCTTGTATCTTTCTTGGGAGGGAGAGCCTAGCAGCAAGCTGGAGCCTGATGGCTTGAAGCCTGGAGAGAAGCAGGGTCCTACCACCTTCATTTTCAGGTGAAGCAGGAGAAAGGATGAGGAACCTGAATTTGGTGTTTGCCCTTTGAAATGCATGGTTGAGAGCACTGCATCCCACATGTTCACCCATGGCTTGGCCACGCTGACCCCATGGACAGAGCAGCACTGGGTGTTTCATCTGCTGAGCAAGCACCGTCCTGCCTCTCGTCTCCAGCTCAGTTTCAGAGCCTCCTGAATTATTGATAGCTCTGCTGCATCAGTTTATAATTAGCTCCCCAGACCTTTTCCCCATGGGCTGCAGCTGGGAACACGTTTTTCTTTCTCTTTCTGTGGTTTTGCTCTGGCTTGACCAGACTGGGGAGGGGAACAAGGGATAACCAGGGATCTTGAGGCAGGAGCACATTGGAGGAGGACCAGGAAGGATTTGGATGCACAAAGTGGTTTAATACGGTGGCTGCCCCCATTACAGTTTCTTAGGGAAAAAGGTCTGGGGAGAGCCTGGGCTGTCCAAGGCGTCTTGGACCCTGTTTGTATGGGGTTGAGGTCACGTCAGGAGCCAGAAGAAGGTGAAGGGTCTTCTTCATGGGAGTCCACAGGTCAGAGAGTAAAGCAACTGAGCCCCAGCCACTAAGAGAAAGGCAGGCTTCATCTAAAGTGGACAAAGGGCTCTGTCTGTTTGTGTGTGGATATAGAAAATGCTGAGTTAGAGGCACAGAAAGGTGGCAAAGAGGCCCTTCTGCTGGCAGAGAGAAGTTCAGTATCAGAGTGGCCTCTGCTTTAAGGGCTATTCATAGTCTAAAAATGGCTCCAGTGATTTTCAGGAGGTCTGGGTGCATTCATGCTCATTCCTCAAAACCCTAAGTCCCAATCAAAACAGGAGCACGAACTCTCTATGGTTTTGAGGTCAGAAGCGCCAGCCTTCAAGTTTAACTCTATGCATTGCTTTCTGAAACACAAGCAGCTTGAGCTGCAGCAGATTGTGGTACCTGCAAACTGTTTTGGCTCCCACAACCCTAATTTCAGGGCTCTGTAGTGATGGAGACAAAACAGTTGACAGGATTAAACTGCTCTGCTTCTCTTTATAAGCAAAACATTGAGTCTGAGGACATTAACCTCCCCCTCCAGCCCCAAGCCTACAACCACCGCAGCTGAGCATGGCACATCCTTTCCTGCAAGCCCTTCATGCCAAAACCTCATGTATGGGGCAGGGATTAAGGCCAAGGCCAGTGGCAGGGAGGACTCATGGTAAGATCTGTGCCATTGCTGCCGAGCCTGTTTTGGGTCTGGGGATGATCACAGGATTGAAGATTTGGCAGGAGAGCTCCCATTCCCATGCCTTTGCTCCAAGGTAGGATCATGCCACTTCAACTCATCTTGGCAAGTGTTTCTCTGGGCTACTTTAAAAAAATGGGTGGAGGTAAAGGAATTTCCCTTCTTAACTGAGTCCTCTGGTGATAAACCCTTTCCCAATCTCTAATCCTGCTGCAAGAGGCTTGCCATTTCAACAGGACTCACCTTGCAGGGAGTGCAGCAGGTCGAAGGGAGGCATGGCAAGGGACTGGCTCGTCATCAAGCATGAGATGAGTTGTGTTCAACCCCAGAAACTCTTGGGCTACTACGGGCACCCGCTTTCCAGGCCAAAGCATGGTGACGGGGACTCTGCCTCTGAGACAAGGGGTCAGCCTAGGCAACACCGTACCAAGGACTGCTTTTGTCTGCTGCAGCACATCCTCTGCTCCCTTTGGCTTCATGGAGACCAAGACCTGGCTCTAGCCCTTAAACCAGCAAAACCCTCCATGTACCAGCAGGAAACTACATCTATTTATAGCGTATTTGTATATTTTATATCAGGGCCCAACCCCTTGCATGGGACAGGCTGAGCAAGGGACAGATCACCTTGCCCCCATCACCACCAACAACCTGCTCTGTCCCATCCCATCCCATCCCATCCCATCCCATCCCATCCCATCCCATCTAGATCCCTTGCTCAGTGCTGGGAGGTCTCTCTGTCCCCACCACATAGCATGCCTTGCTGCAGGTGCTTGCTTCAAGATACACATTAAACATATATTTAAGGACATTCCCTAGAAAACTGTCCCTTTTTTGGGAAACCTGGCATAATTACAGAGTTGACTTAGTTTCAGCTGCGTGGGAAGGGCAGGACCAGAGCCAGTCTAAAGCTGCAGGCAGGCTCAGAGCTGTGCTCAGAGTTGGCCAGAATGAGTCCTGGTGACCCAAAAAAACCCCCATACATGTGCATGTGAAGGTGATGGAGTGAAAAAAAGAGCTTTTTGGAGAAAGGAGTATTTTGCAGAAGTCACCATCAGGACTTGGATGGAGATGAAGAACCCTTGTACCAGCTTCCCAACCTCTCTTCATCGTGGCCATTGTCCTGGGGTGCAAAGGCAAAGCTAAGGGATGGAGCGGGGTCACCAGGGCATGCAGAGCCATGGGACTGAGCAGGTACAAAGGGGATCATTCAATTCATGGCAGAGAATACCCAGATGGGACACAAGGTGATGTGCATGATGATACTTGATGAGACCATCAGATAGATGCCTCCAGCACTGGTTCACATGTAGTTTCTCCTCCCAAGGGGCTGGGAAATGACCTGAAAAACCTCTAAGGCTCGTTTCCAGATCTATTAATCTGCACTTCCTAAGGGCCAAGCGAGCTTGCTAACCAACAGACTGACCTTCCCTTTCACCCAGCAATGCGAAAACCCAGAGATGAGTGGATAAGAGAGCAAAGGGAGAGGTTTAAATTCAGGGCACAGGTCATGGGAGCGTGTTATAAATAAACAAGGCTTGTTTAAGAGATTTTATACACTGTACTAATATTGTTTCCAGTCTCCCACTCATCACTGCAGGCCAATTACACTTCCTGGAGCCATCAGACCTTCCTTTGCATCTCATATGCACTGCTCAAAGACGTGGACACGATCTAGCAGCATGTGACTGGAGGCTGTCACTCCTGTTTAGGCTTCTTTTAGTTTTTCTGCTGTAATTACTTATGCAATTACACACTAATGAACTGTGTCCTGACCTCTGAGGAACTCTGAGTCCCTGCCACTTTTCCTTGAAAGAACATGGGGCTAATATGAGGTGAATTCCCATAGAAATCTCATATGAGGCTTTTTGCAAATGGATGCAGGCTCAAGTGGGTTTTATCAGCTGCATGTGTGCCGCCAAACAGGATCCCTGCAGGCCAGGGAATGGGCCTACTCGATGGACCATGACAATCTCCAGGTGGTTGTCATACTTGCTCACATGGTTTTGGCCCACTGCTTACAGAATGAGGGATTTCAACCTCAGATCTGGAAGGGAAGGAGTTAGTAGTAGGATGGTAGAGCAACTGGGAACAATAACTTTTCCCCTACTCTTTAACTGTATGGTCTCTGATAGATGGAGGTCCTTCTGCCAGGGGTCTGGTGCTGGCCAAGACAGGATCTGATCTAGACACATCTCATGATGGAGAACAGCAGTCTTTGCTCTTTGCTTTATTTCCTATTTAGTTTTAAAGTTCAAGGGTTTTTGCAAGGGGTGTCCCTAAGCTGCTTCATGTCAGCCCCTACTTATGTCAGACTGGGATCAGTGGGCTAAAAGACCCTCCTGAAATCAGTCCCGTTGGAAGGGGGACATTTTTCTGACCTCAACACCACCCCATAGTGAGTGGTTCAAACACGTCCTTGAGGACTGCAGGTCCTCGAGTCCAGTTCAGAGATCCCTTGGCTTTCCTAATCCCTCAATTGATTTACCAAAGGATGAGTCCCAAGTCAGGGCTGGCCCCAAGGATGCCCCAGCCTGGAGCTGGTTCCCTATGTGATGTTGGGGCTCAACCCACCCTGCTGCTCTCCATCTCCTTGTGAAATGCTAGAGCAGCTCACGCTGCAAACCCCACAGATCTTTTTTCCTCCTCCTTCTTCATCTTGCCTGCATAATTGATCAGCAATGCTAATTCTGTCTCCCTGAAACTCTCTCCAGGCAAAGCGAGCAGAGAGGCAGGTAATAAATCTGCTGTTGCTCCAGTCCCCAGCATCAATGATGTTTTGAAAATCAACTTGCCATGTAATAAATAGAATGCAGGAGCTGGGCACAGGTGGCTTAATTTCCACCTAACCCCACTTTACTCCATCATGTTTCCAGTGCCAAAGACCCCTGGAAGCACATAGGAAACACTTGGTGTGAGGATTTTGGGTGTCTGCATCTGAAAGGGATGCCCAGGGTTGCTTTGCTGGGTGCTGACAGCTGAATGATGCAAGGTTTGACTAGAGGAGAGGCAATCAGCACCTACCTGAGCATCCTTATTAGTCACCAGTATTTAGCCATCAGTAGAGGACATTTTGGGAGTGTAAATATAATCTCAACCTCAGTTTAGCTCCAGTGCAAACATCAACTCAAAGCAGAATAAAGACACCTGGAAATCAGGGGTATGGAGGCATGGATGTGAATGGTTTTCTTCATGGTGGGCTATGAGGAGGTGGCCTGGGATTATCTGGAGCTGCATGCACTGACCCCACCACTCTCATCTCTTCTCAAGAGAAAACTGGACCACAACGGAAGCTAATTCAGACTTCTTGTTAAGGAGAGAAATTACTTCTCCAAAACCAAACCCCAAGCCCTGTTAATAAGAACAGACCACACAACGCACAAAGAGCTGGAGTCTGAATTGCATTAGTTCAGAGACCAAAGAGACAAACATCTTTTTGTTGGGTTGGGGCATACAAAACCAGGTGGGTCTCTATCTTCAAACTCTATTTTCAAACACCAGCCCTTATGGGCTGGGTCTATCTCCCCAACACCTCTGCTACAGCATCCAGAAGCTGATGCATAGGGAATACTATAAGAATAAGGCAAACCTAAATTATCCTTCCCCAGGGTACTCTTCCAGCCTCAGCTGTGCATCAAAGTGTTCCTGAATTTGTCTGTGGTTTCTCTATGCTCATTTACCAACACTGAATTTCACTGTCACAAAATAATCTGCTCTCCCATCAACTTCACATTGACTTTTAGCAGCAACAACATCTTGCAGTGAGGAGTTCCCCAGTTCTGGTAACCCAATCTGGTTTTAAGCACTTTTGCAACTGAATTGAGCCTGGTTGAAAAACAGGGTAACAGTCAGTCTATGAGAATATACAGACACTTTCCTACAGCTTCTGGGCACAGGCATTGGCTTCTGTCCCTTGAGAATGCTGCTGCCTTTGAAGCAGAGATGAGGACAACAGACCCTTTCATACCTCAGCGGATAAAGGAACAGGTACACAAAGAAAAACACTCCAATTTTCCATGTTTCTGGGCCAGACAGGTGGAAAACAGGACTGCCAGCAAAGTAAAGAGGGAAACCCAAACACCTTAGGTGAAGTGTTTCACTGTGCTCTGGCCAAATTTGAAATTTTTCCCCCTAAAGGTTTTAAAATTTCTCATCCTGAGGCCTGAAGATTGATGGCTTCATTCCTTCCTTTCCCAAGCATAATTTCGCTTATTCTGACCTTATTCTAACAGCTCCAAGTGTTTAATGTCTGGGATATTTTCCAGAGACTTTAAACACCAGCTTTAAGGGCTGGCTTGATGGTTTCCTGCTGCAGCTGGATGTCACACTGGATGCAGGTGATTTCTGGCTGTCTTTCTCCGTAGACCAGCAGCTTTCCATGGGACGATGCCAACCTGCCCCTAATCAGAATCTGTTTTATCCTTTTCATATGTAACACCTGCTTCATTTTTTTGAAAAATGCTCCCATATGCCTAATCTGAACAGCCTCCAGGAGATTCCCCATTCCCACTTTTAAGGAGCCTACTGCAGGGCTGCTCTCTGACATTTCTGGATAAGCAGTTCACATCTATCTCAGGTATCGGTGTCACCGAGGTTCAAAAACTGTCTGGAAAAGTTAATTTAGAAAAATTCCCACCAGATGTAGCCTCTGGGGTGAAACCTATTCCTGTCCTGGTGACTGGTAGTAGTTAGTCTGTTAGTACAGAACACAGCAGCAACTTAAAATCATGGAATAATTCAGGTTGGAAGTGATCTCTGGAGCTCATCTTGTTCTGTGTCCTGCTCAGGGCAGGTCTGATCAAATCAGGCCACCATCTAAGCCTTGAATACCTCCAAGGATGAAGATCCCCACCACCAGGGAGCTTTTTCCTTTTCTAGCAAAGCCAACTACAGTTTCCTTTCACAGGTTGGCATAGCAGCACCAACCTGCCCACCTTCCTAGCTCATGTGAAGTGCCATTGTTTTGGTGCTTGGAGACCAAGAATGGCCTGCCATGTCATGTAAAGCTTTGAGGCAGGATCAGAGCCTTTTTCCCTTGTCTGATATAGTCCCCCTGATGTAACATAGCTCTGTGGGGACAGGAAGGGGGAGGTGATGGATGCATGCAGCCTTCCAGCCATGGAACATTATTTGCATGGGGAAACATTGTTTGCCATGGACTTCATTGGCCTGGACTTTGGAGGCTTGTGCCTTCCCTAATCCAAACCACGTGGAGGGCTCCTCTGGCACCATGACAGAGCTCTGCAATCACTTTGTCTCCAAGCAATGAGCATCAGACAGCATAACATGGTGAGAGTCTGCCTCCAGGAACCACCTTGGCCATGGATGGAGTCATAGGTGATAAGAGTGCCTTGAAACTTAGATGGGTTTGGAAATGAGTTAAATGACTCATGAATGTGCACAATGGCAGTGGATGAAAACCACAGAACCCTGTATTCATACCAGTCCTGGTTTTGCAGTAACCATTCAAGATGGTCCTTGGAAGAGATGGGCAGAGCCCTTCCAGTCTCTGGGACATCTCATGTTAGAGTGAGACCCCAAGGTGCTTATGTTCCCCATGAAAAGGGAAATATCCCATAGGATTTAGCCAGCCAGAGACCATGGGGTTGGACAACCCGTCCCAGAGCTCCCAACAAGAGACATTTCCAAGGGCTATGGGAGAGGAAGGGGTGTGAGCTGCATGTGTTGGATGGGAGCCACCGACCTCCAGGCAAAGGACAATTTCTGCTCCACCGATCTGTTCCCTTTTCTTCCTCATTAATGCTGCTTCCATCCTCAACAGTTGTGATTTGAATAATTTGGACTGATTAGTGTTTACATAGCAACATTTGGAGGAAATGAAACCACACTACAGCCAAGAGCCAACAGCCAAAGGCCCTGAAATGCTGTTTTTGTTGTGTTTCCTAAAGAAAGGGGCTTACATGACCATGCAGGCCTCTGTTGCTTGCTTGTCTGCAAGCTTAGACACCTTGAAATATGTGATGAACCCAGGTACGTCTGATCTAGGGGTGCAGGTCTCAAAGATACTGGGTTTTTAGCAGAAGTGGTTGCTGGGTGGAGGACAGGAGATGCAGTACTGCTGACACCGAAGGAAGGGCAGGGGTGGTCGTGCCTCAGACTGGTTTGTATTCACTGGAGCACAGACACAGGACCTCGGCAGTGCCTCTGCCCTCTTGTTCAGCATCTGCAGCACCAAACAAGGCCAGGACATGATGTATCCACAGCCAGAGAGACAAGGAAGGGTGAGAGACAGCGGGATGGAGAAGGGAAGGGAGTGGAAGTTTTGCACCTGGGAGACCAAGGGGACTTAGGAAGGGGAAATCATGGAGCAGGAGAAATAAGAGGGAGAAATGAGGATTATGGGATTTTCTGGGAGTCTTGTGGAAGTGCATGAAGGAAGCCTAGGAGCTGTGGGACACAAACCTGAAGCTTGTAAAGATTCATCCATTGCATGGAGCTGCTTTGCCTTTTTTCCCCATCAAAGACTGTTTTTCAAAGATTGCTGAGGAGGGAGAAACTGAGTGGATCCTCTGCCTTCCTTCATCTCTGCAGGCAGAGAGGTCTTATCTGATCCTTTTCTGGGAATGGATGTCCTGCCCCCTTCTTCAAAGGTGCCGGTGGAAATTGTGATCCTTGAAAATGTTACGTGCAAAGCCAGGAAGGTTCCTCCTCCTCACTCTGCTTTTGGCACTGGCTCTCTCTGCTTTGTACTCATTTCCTTGGGGCTCTGCACATTTCTTGAGCTGGCTCAGGTGACCCCAGGAGTGTCCTGGTACCTCCAAATTTGCTGGAGGAGCAGTTGTATAGGGGGGTATCTGAATGCAGGGAGAGATCTGAATGACTTTGGTGGGGCTTTTGAGCTCTCCCAGTTATCAGTGGAGCCCTTAGCACAGCAATACTGGTGAGACACAGCATTCCCCAGCACAACGTGATGGGACTAGCATGAAGCTTCAGGGATGCTTCTGGGCTTTGGCCCCTGTAGTATTTACCCCTTTTTTTCAAATCCAACCTGCAACTTCCTCCACCTGATGAGGGCATTTTCCACCACCCTCCCTCTCCCATAAGCCCCAAGCAACCAGAAAAAGGAGAGGTTTTCACAGAAACTTATAATAATCAAATCCCAAAGCTGGTCTTTTATCTGAGGAAGGGAGCAGCTCCCAAGCCCCTTCGATGCCTGCAGGGATTTGGAGCCAAGTATTGATGTTATTCAGGAGATGCTCTGATCTCCAGCAGCCAGCTGAGGGTAAAACCCTTGGAGAACAGGCAACCTTCCTGTGTTTATTTATTTATTTGACACTATGTGCGTGGGCATGTTTGTTTGTATGTATAGGGATTTCTAAATGAACACAGGCTTGCATTTCCTTGCTGGTCGTTGCTTTTTTTTTTCTTTTTCCTTGAAAAGACTAAAATGCACCCCCCGAATTTAGGTAGATCTGAATGCTGGCAGTGACCACACACCCCCCCGGTGTTTCTCAGTGCCTCTGGGTCTGGCTAGGTGTCCGTATGCTCTCTAAATGTGGAAAGAGCCAACATTTCTGCCTTTTCCTTTCCTGCCTGCACATGATACTGCCAAGGAAATGCGGCTGCATCCCCTCCTGGCTATAGGAATTAATAACCAGTTCACTGAGACAAATGACACCAGCTCCTCTGTGTTCACGGCTCAGCAAGCACCGGCGCTGGGCTCTCAGTTGCTCCCAGCTCTGCTCCACACGTGATGCAGATGGAGACGGAGAGCTGCTCCCAGGGGAAAATGATATATCTCCCCCTGAGATTTCCTAATTTCCTCTGTTTTCCAAGGCCTCTATCCTTGCAGGACTTCTGTGACGCATGTCTCTGCCTTCCCCCATCTCTGGCTGGACTGAGGGGGGGTCCCACGGGATGCGTTTGCACAGCTCCTCACGTGGGGGGGGACATCAGTCCCAAGGGGGACTTTGAGGATCTGGATGGACATAGGAAATATCTCAAGGGGTCATGGCATGGTCCCTTGAGCCCATGATGCTTTTTAGGGACAGCTCATGAACCCAGCACCTCTCCATGGGCCAGTCCTTGAGGGTTTCCCTAGCATCATCATCCCTGGGGTTAGGGACAGGAGGGATGACATCCCAGCCCAATCTTTAGCATCCTTTTATGGCCCTGCTGCCCATGACTATTTCTTCCTCTTTTCCCAGCATCCTGATACTTCCTGATGCCCACTGAGCCTTGAGCTACTTTGTGCTATCTGTTTTAAACCAGTTTCCTTCCAGTTTCATCACTTGCTCCTTACGACTTGGTGAGAAGCAGATTACCATACCCACCACTTTCATAACCACTTGGTACAGTCAGGGGTGCCCTGGGACAGGAGACAGGTCCAGGCACTGCTCAGTTCACTGGTATGGATGCCATTAGTCTCAAGCATGTCCTGTGCTAGATAAATATCCTTGAGAAATGTTTGTGGGAACGGGACATCTCTGAGGTTCACTGCTCCATCAAATCTGTCAGGGACGGGAAGGTTCAAAAGTTGTTTGGAAGGAAAAGAGGATGGATGACAAACAGAGGGATACACAGTCGGCATCATTCATAAGAGTCAGAAGGAAAAAAAAATCCACTCCAAAAACAGCTTGTGCATCAACAATCAGCGATCAGGACAAACAGGGAAATTTTATGAGGCATAATTAATCACATTCACCAGACAAATCACAGCTCTGAGGAAGCCGGAGAAGCAGAGAGGCAGAAAACGAGCCTGTGAGTCTCTCTCTCCTCCCACATGCAGCATGCAAATCCATCCTGAGCAATTTCTGGAGCAGCAGAAGGTCAGGAATTGATTTGGAGACACGAGTTTCTGACTACATCACGATGCAGCAGTGCTTCCCAGCCTGGCTGGTGGCTGCACAGTTCGCACTGCAGCGAATGAGCTCGGAATACGAATGGGGATGGGAAGGAAAAGGAGCACACCCTTCCCTTGACAAGCGAAGAACAGGGAGACAAAAAAACCCTTCCACGCTGAATTAACTCAGTTTTGTTTCAAATTGCAACCCCCTCCCCACCTCCCTTTGCTCCCGATGCCTGGTTGAGGCTGCTGTGCTGGGGTAGGAGGATGCTGGAGGAGGAGGATGGCAGCTACACCTCTGGGTAAAAGGGTTTGGTACCTGTATCTCGAAAAGGGAAGCTGGGGCTCCCTCCCTCCTTACCCTTAAGGAGCACTGCGAGGATCAGCTCCTGCCAGCTGCAGACTTGGAGTTTGCTTTGATTGATTGATTTATTTAGTTTTATTTAGTTTTATTTTAGAGAGGGGATGTGCTTGGATACAGCCGCTGCAGGACCAGCACTAACAACTGAGCAGAGAAACATCTGGGAACACGACTGAACAGTAAAGCAGGGCCAGTAGAGTTTTTATTTATTTCCTCCTTAATGATGTCCTCTCTTTTAATAAGATCTACACTGATACAGAGAACAGATGGGCTGGGTGAACTGAGACCATTTTCTCCCCCCTCCATCTATTTCTACAGAAAAGATGCTACAAGGAAAGGCAAATATTTGACTGTTGGGGATGCAGAGGGAGGACAGACCTAAATGTGAGCCGGCGAGCGGCTCCTCACACAAGCAGGGGTCTGCAGCACCAGCACTACCCTGTGACTACTGGAGGGGATGGAGAAGGAGTTGCTGGCAGCCAGGAGGTAAGGCCGAATGAAGAACATCTGCATCTTTTTAAAGTATGTGTCCTCATCTCAGTCTCGCAGCTGAGGGCATTTTGAAGAAAAAAAGGATGTTGGAGGGGAGAGGAGCAAGACTTGGAGATGCAAGGATCAGACTTGGGAGAGGAGAGGGGCACTTGAGAACAAATGTGCCATGAGGGTCCATCCTCTGACTGTGGCTCTCATTTGGGGAGGTGGTACTTTGGTACCAAAGGGATGCGCTTCATCTCCTGTCCCCAAGGAGATAGCGCTTGTCCCCCAAGCACAGATCTTCTGCACCCTCCAACCTGCCTGCACTGGCAAGGACTACTTTATTATCACTTTATTGTGTTTTGAACATGTTACATGAGTGTGTTCAGCACAGTTTGGGCATGTACACGCCTGTGGTACAGCCATCTACACACAGACACACTCACCATGGTTCACATTGTGGCGCACACTCACACCCAGCAGACACATCACACTCCCGCATGCTGATTCCCAGCCAGAAATCTCTCTACACATCTAAGGCCAATTAATGAGTTTTGGCAGCCACATTAATAAATTATAAACCCATTATAACAGCGCAGGGAGCCCTCAAAACCCCAAGCTCTTTGACGTGCGATTGCCTTTCTGAATGCTTAATGCAAACAGCGACTCCCTGAACTTCACTGCGAGCATCCTCGCATGGGATGGCAAAGGCAGATGTGCTCTCAGGGGAGCCAGTGTTCCATTTGGCTTTACCAAGGTGGCTTTCCTGATGCTCTCAAAACCAGAGTTTAATAAGAAGTGGTCACTTAGGAAGGGAGGTTTAGCGCAGATGTGACTCCATCCTTCCTGGTCCAGGTAGACAGTGGCACCCTGAGCGTATCAAGATGAGAAATGTGCTCAACCGGGGACTTGGGGACAGATGAAAACTGTGGAGGGACATTTTCATGGTGTTAAAAGCGTTAATATCTGCATCTCAGGGGAGCAGGAAAGCTTTGGAGATTTGTTTGGAGCCTGGGGACATCCTGCAGCCCATGTGGGCACCCATAAATCCCTGCTGTCTGCTCCTGCAAATCTATGCTTCCCATCACCCACATCTCAAACACAGCATGATCTGGGGCACATGGTCAGCCCTGTAGGAGAGCACAGTCAGGTCTGTGCAGACATCACCTCCTTATTTCTCAAAATATCCCACACTGGCAAAGTTTGGCCCTTAAGTTTGGCACAGCCGCCAGACAGATGGTCGCAGGAGACAGCTCAGGGGTGAAGGCAGCTCCTCCATCCTCAAAACCTTCCCTTTTCCCTCTGCTTCCAGGCAAGGAAGGGGCCGAGCAGCACAAAATCCATGGCAACCTGGCCTGCAGCCTCCTCACTCCCTCCCCTCCTCTGTGCCTTTGTCTGCCGCTGGCACATCCCTCAAACCCTCACTTTTCGTTCTCTTAATGAATTTCGGAGGGAGCCACTTTGCTCTTCTCTTCCCCCCCAGAGCTTGTTCTGGAGGTGGGTAAATAACCTGGGCTGCCACCCCCAAGCTGATGATTCCCACCTGCAAACAGCCCAGTGGAAAACAAAAATTAGGCTATGACTGCAAAAATTTTCTCAGCAGCAACCCAGCAATTACAAACTGGGGTGTTCCCCTTAGGAAAGACCTGCAATAACACCAGGGGTGGTCTCCTTTGAGGTTAAGGACAGCCCTATGTCAGCGAAGCAGCGTGGTTTCTCCTCTGGGACCCACAGAGGGGAACACTAAGAGCTTGTAATCAACCCTGGAGTCTCTGACAAGGCAAGAGGGCTGCAAGTGCAGCCTGCAGAGGACAAACTGGTAGCAAGAGGGGAATTTGCAACCTTTCCGCGCAAAAAAGCGCGTCCTGGTTTTGCTGGGATAAAATCCTAGGTGCAGAAGCTGGGAGGAGCGAAAACCAGAGCAGCTGACCCAAGCTGGCCGGCAGAAATCATGCTCGGTGACATAAACATCACACTCACTATAAACTGGGGAGTTTGCTGGAGACAGCTCTCTTTCCTTGATGACTGTCAACCATGGAGGGTCTTACCTGTCATTCTGCTCCCGAGGCCTCCTAATGCCCCAAATGCTGTGACCATCGCGCTTTTGCTGGAGCTGTTGTGCTTGCAGTGTTTGTTAACTTATCTAACATTCACTGCTGGGAGCACACAGCATGTGCCTACTGTATGAGCTGACTATAAGTTTATGTGGTTTATTATCTTTGTTATTGTTATAATAAATTATTGATACAAATAACCATAATTATCATAATAATTGTTTAGATATTCACAATTAGATGAAATATAGTTATTATTCTATTTCATAATATAATAT
>NW_010195923.1:0-7544 GCF_000695765.1 Mesitornis unicolor
CTGTGGGTGTTAGCGCCCTGGCCTTCCCCAGGGACTGACAAACTGGTTTTGGCGGATGGGGACTTGTAAGGGTTGAAAGTTTGGCAGGTAATAGTTTATGCGTGTATTAAAATACTGCTCTTTCCCCCAGGGGCGCTGGACAAACAAAGCCTTTGCCCTCCAGTCAGTCCTCGGTGCGTGGGATAATTTTCCTTTTCTAAGCCTTGGCTAGGTGGTTCTGCGAAGATTTAAAACTTAAAGGTGTTCTGTGCTTGCTGTCCTCCTGCTGTTAGATAAAACCCACGTGCTGTCTCCTAGAAGTGATAAAATCTCAGCCTTTAGGTCCAGACTGTTACCAGTGACCTCTCAAATGTGATGAACTCTCCCTGACCAGGCACCCCCTGGGCTGGAAGGGGCCGTTGGGGCCCATTGTTTGGACCCTGATTTTTCAAATGTGCTTTTCTAGGCTCCAGATACTGGGCTGATGCTGTCTGGTTGTACGGGTGAATGAGATGCTTAGGCGGGGTCTCTTTCTGGCTCTTTCAGTTCAAACGATGCTTAAGCTCTTGTTTTGCTGGGCTGTGTCTCTGTCTTAGTCGACGCAATATTTACACGGTGGGGATGGAAAGCTTTTGGCATGAGAGAAGAGGTGTAGATCTGCCAGGTTTGATAGTAGGTGTCTGATTAAAACTGTGATTTAAGAAGGAACAAAAATTGAAATGCAAAGTGTTTGGGTGTAATTCAGACTTTTTTTGGATCCTCGATATCTTTTGTCTTTTGTTTTTCTTGGCAAACAAACCAGCCAAGGGAAACGCACGTTTGCTCTCCTGAAGTTTCCAGTGTTACTCCACAGTAACTACTCCACAGGTGCAGCTTTTAGAAATGGGAGATTTCTTGTGTTATTCTTCACACCTTTTTTTTTTTCAGCATGTCTTTCATGAAGGACTGTGCACTCTGTCTGCTCTGTGATTTCCTTTAGCACCAAGGAGTAATCACGTGTGCAACTTGCTGTTGCTAGTGGGATGTAAAAATTAATCTGGTAGCAGAAGGAAGGCCCTTCTGAAACGCTTCTCTGAGTGTCCACAGGAGACAAAGCCTCTTTCAAGCAGCCTGAGGATTTCATTTACTGTTCGCAGTTACTTGCTCTGGATTTTCAATGCTCTGCCCTTGTTTATAATCAAGCGCTTCAGTTTGACAGCTCTGGCAGGGAGATGATTTGCTAATGGAGAGAAGAGGGTGGCAGGCACAACGGGGGCTGTGGGAAGGGGCAGGCTGGGGGCTGGCGGCGTTTGCTCGTGGGAAGTCTGGCACTGGGCAGCGTGCTCCTGGTGTTCGGGCTGAACACACGCCGCATTGTGTGAGGTATGGCGAGTGGGTTTCCCTCTCAAAATATTCTTTTGTTCTAGCTTAGTGATGCAGAGCTCATTAGCTGTAAATATCAGCTGTCTGGTTATTTCTTCAGCTATGTTAGTCTTCCTGAATTTTTTTTGAAATTGGTATAAATAGGAGTAAAGTTTGGCAGTGGAGTATTAGCTTGCTTAAATTTTCGGTTATTTCTGGTGTTCTGATGTTTTTTGAGGGGCTTTGACATAGGGGATGCTGGGGACGTTCGGTTTCCTCCCTGCTGTTGCTGTTCTTCCTGTACGTTTGTGAGTGATGAGCACCTGTATTCGAGTTCCCAGGGTTGCTTAAAATTGGCAGGAACTAAATATTACCCTTATCCAAAGGCAGAAAAGAAATGAAAGCATTGCTGGGAGTGCTGGAGGGTATGTTTGCTCCAGGCCTTGTTGCTGCTGTCTCTTCCCATGTCTCCAGGGGCTTTTTTAAAAACTAGTAATCACAGTAACTTTGTCAGGCAACTGTTCTGGTGGTCAGTGAGACTGTAATGTATTTTTTGTTGCCTGGCTGAAACAGCATCCAGCATTTTAAACCGAATGTGCTGCTGTTGAGGACTTAATTTAAGAATAAGTACTGTAAATACAGGGTTAAAACTACTACTCTAGAAATAGCTGCTTTTCCTTTCTCTTGGGAAAGCAACTTCTGTTTGTGCAAAAGCCCCTGAAAAAGTCCCTGGTATTTGCTGGTGGATTCTCATTTAATGCGAGCCAAGGCCAGTAATATTTTCCTGCGGACACAGCGTGAATTGCCAAGTTAGGAGCTGTTGTGAAGGATGCCGGATGTAAATAACGTGTATATTTGTGAGCTGTCTACGTAAAAGTGGTGTTTCCACCCCTGGTCACAGGAAGGGAGAGCACAGTCCTGGAGAAGAGACACGGGTGGGAAGCTCACTGTTTATTCCCTGTGTAACTTTAATCCTGTAATTTGTCCGGGATGCGATATCGGCCACCTTGGTCCTTGGGGCAGTAAAAGCTGTAATAGGTGGGACGTTATGGGGGGCAGGGGGAATTTCAGTGGTTTTTTTGAGGGAGGCAAGCTGGACTTGGCAGGACTCAGGTTTCTTGTACACTTAAAATGCTAGGAGTAGTGGTGGAGGGTGTATGAGCAAAAGCACAAATGGAGAAGGGTGAAGATCCACATGTAGGTAAAGATCACTGTATGTGTCTACACGTCTTAAGCACTTAAGTGGGAACGCATCTTGGATTTCTAATCACAGGCACCTCTGAATCTTTAAAACCAAACCAAAATCTCGATTTGCAAGTTCTGATGAGAAAACTATAGCTAAGAAAAAGACACTTCGGTAAAACATTCTAGTCTTGAAACAGCACACATCTGAAATTCAGGTAATCCCCAGCAAGTTTTAATACCTGTGTTTTATGCCCAACATTTGGGGTATTTGAAAATTTTCTAAACAAGAAATCTACCAGGCAAGCATTGAGCTTGTTAATGGTGTGTCAGTGTTTGCAGGGGAGTCGGTCTTTAAGTGGTATTATCTGCTGCTGTCTGAGAAGGGTAAATGCAGTCTGGACAAAAAAGGTATCGGATTTTCAGGGTGGGTTGGTTTTTTTTTTTAAGAATTTTATAAATCATCATAGTAATAGTAGAACTGAATCATGTATACATGTACAGTTACCAATTTTATAATCTGTAATTGTTTTGTATGGTTCTGAGACTCTTTCCTTGATTATTATAGCTGTATTTAAAAATTTCAAACGGATTTATTTATGTTGTCTTCTGCCTTTTATAATTTATTACCCAAATATTTGAATTTTTGAAGAATAGAGCTAATACTACAAAGTGACCATTTAGCAATAAACAAATATAAATTACAGTTTTACAGTAGAAGCATATAAATGGTAAATTTGGGTGCCTGTTGTTTGCCCACCATGTTTTCTTTTCTGCCTTCCATAATCAGCACTATTTCTGAATTTGTCAGAGGGGCATTACTCTGAATTTCATCGTGTAAAATTTAAAGTTGCTTTTTTTTTTGGTACATTTATTTTTGTGGGTAAACCCTTCTGAGACTTTTCTTTTTTAATTGACACCTTGGCGGCATTCTTCATATGAAAGTCTCTTCACACAGAGTTCCTTGTTCTTACCTGTAGAAAATCAAGAATTTCCAGGAAGTTCTTTGTTTTAAAATATCCCGTAATTAAAAAAATATTTCATCTCTTAGGCTCACTGTCTTGCAACTAAATACGATGTGTGTCTGTGTAGACCTTTGGTCTGGGATATACCATGTGAGATCAAAAAATATTTAAGAAACGTGCTCCCCTCGCTGTTGGTGTGCAGGGAGCAGACTTGGGGTTCCTGCCCAAATGCCGGTCAGTAAAGGGGAATTCTGTTTATCAGATTGCCAAGATGACCAGTTTGAATTTGGGCTCTTCCCCGAGGATGTGCCTGGCTCTTGCAGTTGGCAGTAAAGTTTTTCCACTGCAATTTTCATGATTAACCATTGCTGGCCGGTTGGGTTTTTTTTAAAGTTCAGCATAATTCAGAGTGACTTTTGCAGCACACCATAAGTTTAATACCAAATAACTTTGACTTAGCTGTAATTATTTTGATTGAAATAACTTTACCTTGTTTAATGAAATGCATAAATTCTTGCTGTGCTTGTCGGCTTTATCTGGCAGTGCTCAAGAAGGTGGTGTAATTTCAAATTTGCAGGGTTTTTTTTTGGTTGGGTGTTTTTTGCTTGGTTGGTTATTTTGGTTGGTTGTTTTTTTTGGTTTGGTTTGGTTTTTTGTGGGTTTTTTTTGTTTGGTTTGGGTTTTTTTTGTTTTTAATTCAGTGCATTTCCCCTGATGGCAGGAGCAGTGGAAGTATAAGATACACTTAAATATAAATATAAGATATATTTACTGAGCCTAAATACAATAAGAGCTGATAGGAAGAGATCTATAAGCTGTTGATTGCAGATTGGTTTAGAAATTGTGTTGTTTTAGGAGCACATACATGAACACACACACATAGAGTGAAGGATGGACAGGCATGCAAAGGAGGAGTATAAATGCCGTGGCATTTGCTAGTGTATGTAATATATGTGATCTCAAATGAGTAATAAATTACATTTTAACTGGTGACATATGCTTCAATTTGTTTTAACTCCCAGAACGTTAAAACGTTATTAAAGACATCTCAATTTTTTTGTAACTTGGCTTTTTTCTGCTTTAGTCTTTGAGGTGGTTTTTGTTTTTTTAAAATCCATGCTTCTGAGTTGAGTGTTTCATTGTTTGTAATTAATTCTGAAGTGAGTAGTCACAGGTTCACATGTACTCACAAAATGTCATCTCTTTGTTTACCAGGAGAAATGGTAACATCTGTGCTCTTCTTTTCCTGTTTCAGGTCATCGGAGCCCTTGTCCTCGCTGTTGGGATTTATGCAGAAGTTGAAAGACAGAAGTACAAAACTCTAGAAAGTGCCTTTCTGGCCCCAGCAATTATTTTAATACTTTTGGGCATTATAATGTTCCTGGTATCTTTTGTGGGTGTACTGGCTTCTTTGAGAGACAATTTATGCCTTCTTCAAGCAGTAAGTGTTGGGTTTTTTATTCTTAATTTTTAAGGCTCGTTGCTTTTGCTTTTCAGTGTGACCTGAATTCAAATCCATAACTACGTCTGCATTGAAAAATATTTTAATAAAGTTGCTTTTTTGCTTTTAATTAAATCTGAAACTGTCTCCTAAATGCCATCTGCGGATGTCCCTCCATTGGGGAAGCAGCAGTATTTTGTCTTGCTGGTGACGTGACAGGCGAGGGTCAGAGCCCAATGCTGAGACTAACAGCTTAGTCAGCTTTCCAGTAGTTAAGGGCTTTATGGAAAACAACGAGGAATGTGAATTATTATCAGCCATGGCGTGGATCTTGTGCAAACTCAGCTGTTGACATACCATTCGACGCTAGCCTGGCACCACAGCGCCTGCCCTTTCTGTGGCCTGGCCGTACCGTAGGCACGTGCCCTGTTCAGGGGAACTGTGTTGGAGGAACTTGTGTTGCCCCGTGGCTGAAGGAGAAGGTGAAGTCTGGCTGTGACTTCTCCATGTCAGTACGGAGGGGTTTCCTAAAACTGAGCCTGCTGTTAGCTGTGTAGCACCGTAAGGCTTCCAGAGAAGGGCCCTAAGGGGGAAATGAAAGGGACAAAGTTTTTCTCTCCGGTGCCGGTGAAAGGGTAAATTTTAGGAAAATTCCTGTAGAAGTCTGTGGCTTCAGATGGAGGTTGCACATACGACTAATAAAAAATAAAGCCTGAAAACATAATTCTCACCTTCATGTCAGTTCAGTGAAAAGAAATACTAAATACATGGTATGTTATGTAGGACAAAGCGAGAGGTAACTGCGGATTTTGAAATTAGGCTGGAATTTTACTGAGAGTCTGTCCTTAGGTGGTGGTGGCTTCTTTCACTCTGAGCATGGTGGTGTGTCCTCATCTGATACAGAAGATCTTTTCAGTTCCTTTTGTGGTAGCAAATCCTGTAGGGTATTTGAATGAAGGAAGTCCCTGACATCTGCTTCTCAGACTTCTCCCGCTAAATCCGAAATAAAAGATACCTATGTGGTGAATTTGGGAGCGCAGAAATTAAACCAGCTTCTGGGGCAGAGCATTATTTTCCTCAGACTTATTTCAGATTTAGCAGGAGAAAAGATACCTATGTGGTGAATTTGGGAGCGCAGAAATTAAACCAGCTTCTGGGGCAGAGCATTATTTTCAAATGAGAGATCCTAAAACTCAACTTCTCTTGAAGTTTCATGAAGTTCATTGTTAGGAAGCAGACCTAAATTCACGTAACAGCCATCTTGTATGCCTAAAGAATCCTCTGGGTTGGAAAAACATTTCAAGTACTGGCACATCGCAGCTATCTCATGGTGTTGCTATGGATTTCTTTGTATTATTCATATTTTTCATGCACTTAAGTAGTGCATGATAAGGAGTCACAGATGCATACTTTGTGGTTGTGTGTGTGCATTTGTGAGCAAGTGTACATACACACATGTACATACATACATATACATACATACACACAATTGTGGTTGTGTGAGTGCTTTTGTGAGCAAGTGTACATACATACATGTACATACACGTGTACATACATACATATACATACATACACACACACACACATGAATAAATAAATAGAGAGCTAGCAGATGTAATTTTTCTAACCACTGAGCACAGTAAGTCCTATTAATGCCTGTCGTGCAGCCACTGCGCTCAGCTGGCTCAGTAATGCCAGGAACTACTCAGTTCCCTCTTCTGAAGCAACACACTGAAAGGTACCCACCCCAGATTTTTGCTTTGGTTTAACACTGGCAACATAGAAGAAAATTGTTTCCTTTCAGAAATTAAACCTAGCGGGTATGTACTGCCTTCGTAGGCAGCGTAAAACCACAATGTTTGGTGGGGTTTGTAGCGGTCCATTAATAAGCTTCTCTGGGGTGCTGTTATGGAGAGAAGAATCTTGGCATGATAAATGCATCTATCGGTTGTGAGTCCATCCAAAGCAGAAAAATAATGTGCTTGCCAATTGGGCAAAACTAGAATGACTCAAGTGAGGAGAAGAGGCTTTCTTGTGACAGGAACAGTTTTATAAGAACAAAACCATAATTTTATATCTGTCTTCAAAAATGGCATATTGTATGCAGAGAGCTAAGTATGCTGGCAATTGAATGTTACAGACTTAAGGACACTAATTGAAAGAGTAATTGAGGTTTGTTCTGGTTAAGGGCTCACTTGCCATTTTTTTTCCTGCAGTTCATGTACATTCTTGGTATCTGCTTGCTGATTGAGCTGACTGGTGGAGTTGTGGCCCTGATCTTCAGAAACCAGGTGAGCCGCTTGCATTTAGGTTCTGCTCACCAGGAACATTAGCCACAATCCAGGAAATTACGGCTATGCTCATGAGAAAATGAAAGGCATTAAAATTGTCACCTGAGTGCTAATTGGTGGAGGTCTGAAGGCAAGTCCAGACTTTTCAGGACATTTCAGGTGTAGGAATGGGTGGGCTTGGCCACCTACTCTGGAGATGAGTTCCAGATTAAAGAATTCGGAGAAAATGTGTTAACTAAGAATGGGCAATACAGGCAAAATGAGTTTCCAGCTCTTATTATATTACACAGTCCTTGCTTCTCATTCTGTATCTCAAACTGCTCATTTGGGAAGTTTCCAGCCAGA
>NW_010195924.1:0-8354 GCF_000695765.1 Mesitornis unicolor
CAACCAAAATGGGGACAGATTCTGCCTCTCTGAATTCAGTGCGGCTTTTGGACTTTAATTCTTGAATTTCATACGTTCTGTTTCTTCTTGTTCCTTGCTGGCAGAAGAGCATCCATCGTCACACTGAGGCCAAGCTGGTTGTCTCCAGGAAAGGAAAGGACTTTGAGTGTCTCTGCACCGTCGCCTTACACAATGTCCATGCCGAGCTGACCGGTGGCTGCAGAATTTGCTGAAGGATTGGCTGAGGGATCAGAGCAAATTCTGGAGAATCAAATCATTTAAAGAAATCTTTTTTGTTAATTGAACTCTCTTCAGCTGTTTGACAGTTAATCTCACGGCTACTTTTGTGGCAGTTATATCATTATGACTTCTGTGTTTACCACGTAGTGAAAGATGACTTTCTTTGATGAAATTATCATTACTGAGCAAGAAAGACTCCATCTAATTTTTCTAACCTATTTCACACCACTGTCATCAGTGTGGCTTTGCTGCTGTTTAGCAATTTCTTGTATGAATGCACCCTTCTACCTAAGTAATTCTCTAGACTTTTTCCTCCAGCATTCAGCCCTGGATTCCAGGCTGGGTTGGCAGCTTCTTCTGTTTGGCTGTAAAGTCATGTACTGCACAAAAAAAGAAGTGATTTTGGTTTCAACATCCATACATGGGTTTTGTGAGCGAAAGAGGAAAATATGCAATCTGTGTTCTTGCATAGGTACATGAGTTGGGAATGTGCCTGGTGTGTGCATCTGTTGGGTGTCTCACTGTAACACCCACACAAGACTTCCTCAATTATAACGATCCTGCTCTGCGATGCTCCCCTCGAAATTCTCTCCCAATATGTACGAGATCTCCATATTTCCATGTGTATGGAGAAAAAGAAACACGGTCATTAATCACTGTTAACAGAGTACACTTTGGGCTGACATATGTTCATGAACGTCCCTTCTGCTCTACCCCAGGTAAGCCTGTGCTCTGCATTAAACCTGTGCTCTGCATTAAGCCCATGCTCTGCATTAAGCCCGTGCTCTGCATTAAACCTGCTCCATCCCCGTGGCTTTGCAGTGGTGTTGAACTGTGTGAGACCCAGGGTTGGGCACGGCTCCCCGTGAAGACTCTTTAAACACTTCAAAGTTTGAGCTAGAAACAAGCTGTTATTTTCAACATCCTTTGCGCCGGTGAAGGACTCTTTATTTCAAGACAAGAGGTGGGTTGTCTTCTTCAGAAAGAAGTCTAGAAGAACCTGAGAAAAAGTTTGTGCCATTTTTTCTTTGCACCATCTGCTTCAGATGTCTTCAAGAGAAGTCTTCCCTCATCTCACAGCTCCAGCAGCACGCCCCGGGGAGCAAATGATCAATTCTAGCACAGATGCCATAGGATCAACTCTTCGCTTTGGCATTAGGTTTTGAAAAGTTATTTGCAGTTTAGGCAGGACAAGAAGCAGAGGGGAGAACTCTGCAGAAGCAAAAAGGAGCACACACTGCAAGAGTAGACATTGCTTTCTGTAAGACGCAAAAATATTTTCCTTTTAACAGTGAAACAGTTGGAAATATTTGTCCTTGGAGTCAGAACAGTTTGTTTGTGATTTATGAGAAAGTTTAGAGAGATAGTTATTGTCCAGAGAGTTTCTCTTCTCAGTAAACATCTTTCCACTAATTCAACCAAAGATTTATTTCACACAGGCTGGGCTTCTTCTTCCCCCAAATTTCTTTAGTACCTGCAGTTCCCCAAACAGCTCTGATCAGATTTACAAAAAATCTCAGGCTCTGAATGCAACTCCAATCAAGCCCCAGCATCAGGCTGAAAGGCACCAAATGAGCTCCCTCTCTAACTCAGCCTGAGCTGAATTGGCCTCCCTGACCATTTCTTGTAGATTTTTCTTTTTCGTCTCCTGTCTCAATTGGCTGTTTTCTTAAATTGAATTCAGAGCAGTCCCAGGGCTGCTTTACATTGCAGCCTGGGGCCGGGGGTGTTATCTCCGCGTGGGAGCCCTTTCTCTTGGGGTGGCTGCAACCACCACCAAGCCGTAACAGAAGAAGGAAAAGAAAATCCCTCTCCAGGGACAATCTGCCCACTCTGATAGGGTTAAAATGATATTTTTCATCTCTGGGCTAAGATGCTTTAACTGAGAAATGATCTGGGTAAGCCTGGCCAAGAGAAGGATGCAAACAGGCAAAGCTTGAGGTGTGAGGTTGTGGTTTGGGGATGTTGGGCTGGGCCAATGTGCACGGGGCTGTGAGCTGGGCTGGGGTCTGCAGGACAACTCAGCAAGTGCCTTAGGAAGGAAATATCCCCAGGAGAGCCCATGGAGAAGCCTTCCTGACGTTTTCTTGGCCACAGGGGTGCAAATAAACCCTTCCTCTTGGGCTCATCAGAGCAGCAGGTCCTGCAGCAGTGGTACCGAGGGAGCAGTGGGATGGAAATGGGACTTTTCTGTGCTGAGGTCTGCGCGATGGCTGCAGCTGTAAGGGCAGGGATGGAGCTCAGGGGTCCCTGCAGCCTCTTGTTCCTCCTCTGGGTAATAATCCAGAGGAAACTTCTTGCCACAACAAGATGGGTGCTAGCACAGGCTCGGCTGGAGCTCAGGCTCAGGCAAATTCAGAGTCCCAGCACTGTGAAAAATGGGAGGATGTGGGCTCTTAAAGGGAAGAATAGCAGGAACGAGCCAGATTGCAGGGTGCAAATAATACATATTTACAGCAGGTCGCCGTGTGCTTTGGAAGACGTGAAGTGCCAAGTTTTCAAGTCTGCTGAAGTGACACAAGTGGCTGGGAGCCAGCGTAGGGCATCCCAGGAAAATTTCTCCCGGGAATCTCTGACCCTGCAGCCCTGATCCCCTTGGCATAAGGAAAAGGACCTTTCTGGGTGGGAGGGATCAAGGCAGAGATGGGTGTCTGAACATTGTTTGGAGAGATACAGCAAAGGAGAAAGCCCTACCAGCCTGTGGTATTTCCAGCATTTAGTAAAAAGACTCACACTAGGAACGAGCACAAAGCATGCCAAGTGCTTTGTGTGTTTCCTGAAATCCAAGGCATTTAATAAGGATTTGGGAGCATTTCAAATGTATGGGAAGGTGTCGCACTCTGGTCAGAGACGAGGGCGATGATTTTTGTTTGAATTCTCAGAAACAGAATTAGGACTCAAAATGGACTGAAGCGCCAGGTAGATTTATTTGCCCGACAATTGATGCACAAGTGAGACAGGGGAAAGAGAGAGAAAAAGAAAGGAAAGAGAGCTACCACCACGGATCAGTGATGTCCTGTCAGTCCAATTTGTCTTCCAGTCTGGTGGGAGAACGTGCATTCTGTCCATGGGTTTCTTCCGTATGTCCCGTCCGGTGCTGGTTGTTTCAGCTTTTATATTGGGCTGTCTTATTGTATATTCATTAGCTTCCAAGAACCGTTTAGCATATTCTGAGAGCTGTTTTGTCTAACCACCTCTACCACCTGGCAGTGGTGCACATGCCCAACACCATCACTTGGGGGTCTCAGACCCCAGGTCTGGGTGCATGCGCTGTTGTTAGGTGAGATTTCTTAGAATTGGCTCCGTGCTCCGGTTCGTATGGAAGCAGGAAAGCTCTAACCTTGCAGTCTGGCCATTGCTCTGTTGCTAAGGCAATGACAGGTGGTGACCTGGTGGTCCACAGGTCTTTCACCTCTGGGCCTGTCTTCACGAGGTGCAAGCGAAGACGTTGTTTCACGGAGAGACTGTGGTTTTCGCTGGAGACTTTCCATCGTGCTCCTTGTGCAGGCAGGATGCTGGGGCAGGAAGCAGTGGTGGTGCGGCAGTGATGTTGAGACAAAAGATCTGGTATAGGCTCTTACAGAATGTCACTGGGAAAAGGCAGTAAAGAGTGTTTGGCTGCCAGGGGTTTTTACTGTGCTGCTTTTTCCATTTGCATTTTAAAATTGCCAGGCATGCTGAAATTTTGAAAAAAAAAGAAAAACCAGCAGAAATTTTGGGGGGAGTGTGAGAAAATGAGGTTAATCTGTGCTTCCTGAGATTTCCTTTAAAAGTTATTGCTGTGGTGTACGGGGAGCAGGGATGGTGTTGAGCTGGGAGGTGGACGAGGGCTGTGCTCCAAGCTGGCACCGCTGAGCGGAGCTGTGGGAAGTGCTGTTGGCAGAGCCATTGCCGGAGAGCCAGGGCTGCAAAAGCAGGTTAAATAATTTAGAAATAGAGTAAGTGCCTGTCTGCGTGTACACTGAGGGTGCTTGGGGCTGCTGTGAGTGCAAACTCTCCCTTTGGACTCCTCTGTCCCTTCCCTTTGTATTTGTTCCTGGAATAAAGCAGAGGATTTCCAAAGGAAACCTTGTGTGCAGCGTGTGAGCGTGACTGCTTGGGTGTTGGACACTTACATGGCATATTATAACGTAAAGTGCATTTATTGCCATGAGAAATCAGATTTGGACTCATTGCAGTAACAGCTCTGGGGACCCAAAAACTACTTCATCTCTAAATGAAAGCAGTTGGTATCTCTGTGTGTCCAGTTCATGTACCCATGTCTGTCCTTTTAAGACAAACATTACAGGGTCTATCAGCCACACATTGGTTAACTTTAAAGGAGTTTTGTCAAAGTAAAAGACTGATTTTGCCCATGTCTATAGAAGGTGTCTGGACACCTCATTTCCCAGATGTCCCATCCCAGAGATTGATCCTTCTTCAGGGTAATTCTCTTACGGATATCATCATACACATCTCAGTGTGTTCTGCTTTTCGGGTTGTCTTTTTTGTTTTTTTTTAAACCTGCCCAGGGACAGAGAAGCTGGGGTGTGGGATCATTGCCCTGCTCTGGTTATGGTCCATCCACTTTGCCAGCCCACACACAGATGCCCTCACACTGTGGAGTCCTAGCTGGTTCCTCTGCTATGAAAATCAAAGGCAATAAATATCCCTTGTATCAACTGCCTTGATTTAAAATACTCTCCTGAAATCAGTTCAGCCCAAGGCAGTAAGTAACATGCAGTTCTTAGGAATCTTTTATTGCTCATCCAGACTAGCAATGCTTTATTTTGCAATATGTTGAGTGTAGGAAGGGATGCACTTCCATGCCTGTAAGTAATGATACAGTCAATATTGTCATCAACAAAGCTGTTAAATGCCCTTTTTTCTGTCACCTCTTTCTCTCTCACTTCCTTGTTTTTCAAGCATAGCAACCTTTAAATAAAACATGTACACCCCAGGATTTTACCTTCCTAACCTACCTTAGACACCTCTGGTTTTCAGGCAGAGCCTATCTAGAGTGAGTCCACTGGGAACTGATTTTAAAGGCTCAAATCAGCCCAGTTACCTGACATGTGAACCTGCTCTAACTGGTATTTGGGGCTGGATGCTCAGACCTCAACAGGAAAAAGGCTGATGCTGTCTCTTAGCACCCATTTCTTGTAAAGGTTTCTCTCTGCTGCTTTCCGTGCCCTTCAGAAAAGTCCCATCAGGTGAAATCCGACAGGAAAAGGATTAATATGAAAAATTCCTAGTGGTGCCCAGTTGCAACTGGAAAAAGCAAAGATGAAAAACCTTTGGGTCAACATAAAATGGAGTGAAGCAACCTGTGGGCCTTGCATCGTGGGCACTGGGGGACCCTCAGCTCAAAGTCCAGGCAGTTTTAATAGATGAGGTCTTTGGGTGACATTTTCCTGCAAGATTTTAAGTAAATGCCTTGCTGTAACATTTGAGATCAGTCGCCTCTTGGTTTCCATGATTCTTTTCCTTTTTAAGCCACAGACACACACGTACAAAATATATTAAAACAAGCCCAGCTTATCTAAAAGGTCGGCTAGTTCCGAAACAAACAGCGGGGATTTAGGCTGGAGGCTTTGACTCACAAGAAGAACGCGGTGCACCTCCAGTTCTGCTTTGCTTGAAGGGAAATACGGATTAAAACCTTGCAGGGAGCAGAAGCGATGGCAAGAAGAGATACTTTTGTCTTTCATTTCATCATCCCACACCAGGAAAGGGACTTCGCACATCCTTCAGGCCACACACTAGCAATGGGGAGTGTAAAGATGTACTGGGCAGATGTGCTACCCAGCAAGGCAGGAATGGGGCTGGGGTCTCCCTTTGGCAGGGCTAAACCCCTGCCTGGGTTTGCAGGGGGCCAGCAGTAGGTGTCCAGCTCTGTAAAAGGGATGTGAGGACAGAAGGCAGAACCTGTCTGGACACAAAGCTTGCTAAAAAGAGAGGGAAGAGGTTGACCCCTTTCCATCTTGAGAGAAACAAGACTTTCTTCTGCTTGGGAAGGGCAAGGCTGCATCCCAGAAGATGAGCTCTTTGCTCAAACCCAGATCTATGAGAAAAAGAACAGAGCCAAACTATCTTCCCATGAGAGTGAGAATACTTCCTGTGTGGCTGAGATAGACTTGCTCAGGAATTAATAGAATTTATTAAATTAATTAACTCACAGAAATCTGCTGCTGAGGCCTTTACTGATGGGAGCACCCAGTCCATTTGTTGGGTGGTTGATATTCTTCTAACACACTTCTACGGAAGGAGAGGTTTGACTGGTACAAACTGCACCAGCCTGTCAAAGTGCTGATTGTAAATCAATAGCCACAACGATTCCAGGTAGCTGATATTTCGGTGCGTAAATAGAATTACTTTTTAACTGTATCTCTTGATATTCCCTGCTAGTACTTAGCATGGGAGAAAAGTGGAGAAGGCAGCACATGGAGCATTGGGGAGCAGCTGCTGTGTCAGAGCGGGGGGACACAGTGCTCTCTTTGTTTGCAGCCATGCTTGTGCATCTCCTGTGTGCAGAAACACGAGGTAACAGAAAATCCAAACCTGAGCATTTCCAGAGACAGCTATTGATACAAGCATGCACATCCACACTGTGAAATTAGACCAGCAGATGGGTGTCTTGCTTGTGGGGATAGCAATTGCTTTCCACAAGGCCAAAATGAAGCTACAGGACCAGGAAGGGACAGATCTTCCTCATTATAGACCAAGATCCCAAAGGAACTCACTTGCTGCCCCTGAGGGAGAAGTGCTTTACCCCAGGAGCACGAGTCTGTGCTTGGACCATGGGGCCATAAGCTCCCCACAATGTAGGGGCTGAGGAACAGGGACACCAGGGAAGGCTTGCACCCCAGCTGCTGCTCTCCTTCAGACACCAGTAGGTAAGAACAAGCCACCACTTGTTCCACATCTGACTTCCTTCTTTGGGATAAATATTCATGATGAGTCCCAAGAACCCGTCCAAGGACCAGGAACAAGAGGTGAGAACAGCTGGGAACACCAACCTTGACAAACTCCTCTCAGCTAATAGAAATTTCATAACAGCAGCTTTTAAATGAAAGGAACATTGGTGTTAAGAGATTATTAGTCATTCTTTAAACTAGTGTGGGATGAGTGCCGGAAAACATTTCTCTCCAAATTTGTATGAATAACATGACTAAATAAATCTGATTTTGGTTGATCTTCCATGGTGATCCTATCAGATAGATTTGAGAGGAGGAAAGTCTGAGGGAATATTGACTCTTGGCGGACGGCTGTGGAAAGTTCACTATTTGCATGCAGAAATTATTTGATCGACTGCAGGATTAGACATCTCCTTGCATCAAATAGATAAGCAGTCAGCAGGACCTCAATGAGCACAGAGCCCACCAGCTGTTGGGAACCAGGTACCCACCACTTGCTAATTAATAAATGGGACAAATTACAGCTATCTTTGGTTAAATCATTGATTCTCTGAATGAGATTTTTCTAGATCTCCTCTGTGCATTTGTGAAGAGGTTTCTCATGAAGACAACTAAGTGGACAAACAGCTCACTGGAGATTTACAGGCAGCTCAGGTGGCCCTTTCATCTGGGGGACCCCTTTGTCACCCTCAGCATCACTGTGCCACCCCCACAGCCACTGCCCCTGCCATAGGACAGCTCAGAAAGGACCCCACGTCCCCAAATCTGAGGATATGCACATAAAGGAAGAGTCAGTGATGCAGAGCAAAGTAAAGCAGGCCTCTGCTGTGCCATGGTGCTGAGGCTGCCCCAGGCAGATCAGGGCAGAGGTAGATATTTTTAGGTGTTTTTTTTTCCCTCCTTTAAATGCATTTCTCAAAGCAGCAGTGGGTGGGTAGGTATTTGGGGTCTTGCGGGAAATACAGATGTCCAAGGGTGATGGATCACCCCTGATGGCTCTCTTCTCCGGGAGCAGAGGGGAAGGTGAGGGGGTGGCAGTGCTGGGACCCCCGTGCCACCCCCCCAGCCGTGCCTCAGTATCTGACTTTGCGAGGGATGGAGAAGGGAGGGTCCGGATGGGGAGGGGCTCTGCAGCGCAGCCCGGGACCTTCTCCCTCCCCGGGACCCCATTTCGGAGACTGAGAGCTGTGGTTGCAAAACCCACCTCGGCGGCGGGGA
>NW_010195925.1:0-1793 GCF_000695765.1 Mesitornis unicolor
ACGGGGCCCACTGGACCGAGAACAGTTTGGGGAACTCCTTGCACCCCCCTGGGCCCCCTCATGTCGACCCCTATATAATCCAGACCCACCCGAAGGAGAAAGTGCAGGAAACCCAGATATGACTATATTTGAATTGGAAGGGGTTTTTTTGGGGGGTTTCGGGTTTGATTTCTTCGTTTGGTTTGGGGTTTTTGGTTTTTTTTTTGGCCAGGGTAAGGGCTTTTTTTTGGTTTGGTTTTTCCTCTTCATTTCCCCTCCCCTCCCCTCCACTCCCCCAAAAACAAAAATCGCAATAGGATGCACAAAACCAGGAACAAAAAAAACCCCAACAACAACAAAAAAAGGGGGAAGAAAACAACAAAAAAAAAACAACCCCAAACTTTTGTACAGAGCGAGGGATTTTTTGGGGGTTTTGGGGTTTTTTTTTGTGGTTGTTGTTTTCTCTTGTACGTGCTTCGGTATTTCGTTGCTGGGCTGGGAAATAACAGGAATTAGGTGAAAATGGGAGGAAAAAATTGGAATTGGATGAGAAATTGAGGGGAAAAAGAGGAATTGGATGAGAAATTGAAGGGAAAAGAGGAATTGGATGAGAAATTGAAGGGAAAAGAGAAGTTAGGTAAGAAATTGAGGAAAAAAAGAGGAGTTAGATTAGAAATTGAGGGAAAAAAGAGGAGTTAGGTGAAAAATTGAGGAAAAAAGAGGAATTAGATTAGAAATTGAGGGTAAAAAAGAGGAATTAGGTGAGAAATTGAGGGAAAAAAGAGGAGTTAGGTGAAAAATTGAGAGGAAAAAGAGGAGTTAGGTGAAAAATTGAGAGTAAAAATGAGGAGTTAGATTAGAAATTGAGGTAAAAAGAGGAGTTAGATGAGAAATTGAGGAAAAAAAGAGGAATTAGTTGAGAAACTGAAGGAAAAAAGAGGAGTTAAGTGAGAAATTGAGGGAAAAAAAGAGGAATTAGATGAGAAATTGAGGAAAAAAGAGGAGTTAGGTGAGAAATTGAAGGAAAAAAGAGGAGTTAGATGAGAAATTGAGGGAAAAAATGAGAAATTAGATGAGAAATTGAGGGAAAAAAGAGGAGTTAGATGAGAAATTGAGGGAAAAAATGAGGAATTAGATGAGAAATTGATGAAAAAAGAGGAATTAAATGAGAAATTGAGGAAAAAAGAGGAGTTAGATGAGAAATTGAGGGGAAAAATGAGAAATTAGATGAGAAATTGAGGGAAAAAATGAGGAATTAGATGACAAATTGAGGAAAAAAGAGGAGTCAGGTGAAAAATTGAGGTAAAAAGAGGAGTTAGATGAGAAATTGAGGGAAAAAATGAGGAACTAAATGAGAAATTGAGGAAAAAAGAGGAATTACATGGGAAACTGAGGGAAAAAAAGAGGAGTTAGATTAGAAATTGAGGGGAAAAAATGAGGAATTAGATGAGGAATTGAGGGAAAAAGAGGAATTAAATGAGAAATTGAGGAAAAAAGAGGAGTCAGGTGAAAAACTGAGGGCAAAAGAAGGAATTAGACGAAAAATGGAAAAAAAAGAGGAATCAGACGAGCAATTGAAGGAACAAAATTAACGGGGGGAAAAAAAACCAAAAACCCCATGGAAAAACCCTTATTTTCTATTACAAAAAAAAATGAAGAAGAGGGAGGAACCGGTCCCAAAAAATTCCCCCAAAAAATTCAAATTCGCAGGGAAAAAAACGCAGCGCGACGCAGGGGGAGGGGGAGGGGGGGACGCAGAGAGAGGAGCCCGATAGGGTGGGATTTTTTGGGGTTATTTTTTTTTGGGGTGGTGG
>NW_010195926.1:0-15130 GCF_000695765.1 Mesitornis unicolor
GGACAGCAATGACCATGAGCCAGCAATGTGCTGGCAGGTTCTCCTGCCCCTCTGCTCTGCCCTGGTCAGACCACATCTGGAATATTGGGTTCAGTTCTGGGCCCCTCAGTTCATGAAGGACAGGAACTGCTTGAAAGAGTCCAGGAGAGCCACAAAGATGATGGAGGGAGTGGAGCATCTCCCCTGTGAGGAGCGGCTGAGGGAGCTGGGGCTCTTGAGCTTGGAGCAGAGGAGACTGAGGGGTGGCCTCATTCATGTTTATAAATTTGTAAAGGGCGAGCGTCAGGAGGAAGGAGCCAGGCTCTGCTCTGTGATGTCCAATGCCAGGACAAGGGACAATGGTCCCAAGCTGGAGCACAGGAGGTTCAATCTGAACATGAGGAAAAGCTTTTTCACTGTGAGGGTGCCAGAGCATGGCCCAGGCTGCCCAGAGAGGTTGTGGAGTCTCCTTCTCTGCAGACATTCAAAACCCGCCTGGCCGTGTTCCTGTGTGACCTGGTCTGGTGATCCTGCTCTGGCAGGGGTTGCACTGGATGAGCTTTTGAGGTCCCTTTCCACTTCTAATATTCTATGATTCTGTGATTCATTGTTTCCACAGCTGAATTCTACTTGGTAAGTCACTCATCTCCTGGCCAACTGATATACTCTGAATTCCTCCAAACCTGTATCAGTTCCGTGGGAGAATATCCAAGCTCATAACAGAACAATTCTTCTTAGTTTGCAAGGACATAATCTGACACTTTGTAGTAATAAATTTCATCCCATGCCTGGAATTCCTTTGTACAGGTAATACTCTCACAGGTATATGATGTTCTAATCATCTTCTGTCTTAAATATGCCTCTCATGTGTCATCAAATATGTGTCATCAACCAATCCCATCTGCACAATTTAACACCAAGTGGAATTGGACAATTTAGATAAATACCATGCCATAAGACTACTTTCTGAACAATGCTGCTGTCTCCATGCGACATGAGAATTTTCCTGTCAGCACAACAGAGGAGCTATGACAGTTCCACTCGCATCCCCTTTCACAGTTTTTCTGTCAGCCCTCAACTGGTACTAACAATTTCCATGGAGCAACACACAAAATACTTCAGTAAACTCTGGACAGATTAAAGCACTTTTTCCTCAGCTTAGAAAGCCAGCTAAACACTGATTTTGATGATCTCTAATAATCCACCACAACCAGGGTCTGGGAGATTACCTTCCTGATCCTTCTGATCACCTCTTTTGTACAGAGCACAAAAACACACAAAAGTCTATGAAAACCAAAGAGCCTCCAAGAAACCTTTGCTGTCATTAAGACTCCTCCACTACAAAGCTGTCTTGCAAGACCCTGTGATCTACGGTGAGTTGTGCAGCCAGGGTAGCCGTACTAAGTGGTTTTGTTCTCTTACCTGCTGCTCCAGCCATGTGCTCATCCACACTGAGCAGCAGCTCCCACGCTGCTGGCTGGATGTCCCCATACATCTCTTCTGTGAGGACAGGAGCTGCCTTGATTAACAGTGACAAAGGTGCAGGGGAGAGGCTCATTACCTGCAAAAAAACAAGCCATGCCTTGCAGCTGAGCTGTGCAGACTATCCACAGTGAAAAATACACTGGGTAATTGCACCCTAGTTTTGTACTGCAGGTTACCCACTGATAACCTCTAGTTTCAGTCATTTCAGATTATGCTCCATAGAAGAATGTTGCTTTCAGCCTACACTGAAAGAGCAGTGTTTACAAGTTAGTTCCTTGAGGCTGTTGCTTGTCGCTCATGTCACCAAAACACTGATAAAGAGGACAAAAGGAAAACCTGTCTCCCAAGGTGTTGCACAGCGATAGAGATCCATGAAAATCTCACAAACTGCCTGTGAAGAGCCTGTTGCTTCTTCAGAAACAAGACTGAACAAAGAAAACTATTGCTATAAATTGACAGGTTTAAACACATTTGTGCATTTTTAAAAACTGTATTTTTGTATCCTCAGTTTTGATGCATGTGTCACTATGGGAAGCCAGAGATGCAGGTTGTGATTTAATGGAGCTACATGTTTAAAGGATTCTTTGATGGGGTTACCTTAAGAGGCTTAAATTTAGCATTACTCAGGTGGGGAAAACACACAGGGCTGGACTGATGGATATTCAGGAACAACAGTTCTTCACATGGGTTTAGAGACCCATATGTATTTTCCTTCTTGTTGCAGTCAGACCTGGCATCTATGTATGAGCCTCCCTAACTAGCACATGGCCTAGTCAGTACCTGGTGCCTGATGTATTTTAACATTCCAGAGTCCTTCTTCCCTTCCAAGTTGGTATCGATCACTCTCTTTTTTAGAGAAGGAGTCCTCAAGCATGACTTGTCTGAGCACTGAAAGGCAAAAAATAAAACAAATAAAAAGGAAAGAGTTCACATTTAGATTTCCCAAAATGTGGAAAGCGAGGAGATTGTGTACGAGCGGAACTTCTGTATGCTGGGAGCTGTCTAGTACCAGAGCTGTAGCACAAAGCATTCTTCTGTGCTGGCAACAAGCCTAGTATCGGTGAGATGACATATCCAATTTTCTTCTCTTTTTAACAATGCTTTTCCCAATAACGCTTAAGGCAGAAGCCAGTAAACCGAATGAGGAACGTGAACGTGCTCTGTGCAATCTCCACAGGCGGCACAGCCACCTATTTCAGGAGAACAGTACTTCAGGCAGGTTAGAGGTAAAAAGTCTATAGCTGCTCTCTAAAGAATTACCAATGGAGGTGTTCAGTGTGTACAACACTGATTCCTCTCAACTACATTTATGTTCTCTTCTTCTTTAGAAATCATAAGTGACAACACATTTCAGGACTTGATGCCTGCCTGAGAGTGGTCCCTAGCAGATTGCCAATGATATTGATAATGACAAGTTCTTTTTATGTTCATTATTCCCAATATCCGGGACTTTTCCCAGAAAAAAAGCCTGCTAACACAGGGGTCCCCATTATCAGAGAGCTCACAAGCTCATGGAGCACACAGCCAGATGTGCATACTGCAGCTACCTCCAGCCTTTCACTATGCAAGTCGTGAGAGTAAAAGAAGTTCCTCTGGAACCCAGATAAATGTGGAAATGGTGCCCATGCAGTCAGAGAATGACAGCACTTGAAGAATACCAGAGTATGAGGAACCAGGATGAAAAGTCTACTGTTACCTAAAATGTGGAAGTCATCAATAGCTCTCCTGCAGTGAGGTCTGTACAAACACGGTGCACGTGTTTGTAGGAAATATTGTTGTCCCTCCAGATCTTTCTCTTCGCTGTTGCTTAGAGGCTGCGATGGTTTCATGAATGATGAAATGTGTATCACTTTGCCTAGCAATTCAAAGCTGGAGGTGAAATGCCACACAGTAATGCACGGTGTTCATTTGCTGCCTCTCACAAACACTGCCAGCTCTTCATCTCAAGCCTGCCTTCTCCAGAGGAATTGACTGCCTCCCTTCCTAGATAACTAAGCGACACACTACTTCTGTGTCAGAGGAAACATACAGGGGTTACAGCTTCCAGGAAAGCGGAATTATTATCTGTTGTTTCATCTGCTCTGTGCTTTGTTTCACACAAATACTCTTAGATTTTCTAACTTGACAGGAAACAAACTACCTGCTGGTTAAGAAACTTTATGAACTTGTCTCGTACTCCTTAATTTTCCACTTACAGAGATGACAGCCTCTTCACCCAACTGAAATCTTGATGAGAGTTTCACGAACACTTTTCTTTTCAATGTTACTGCAAAGTAGTTGAATGAATCTGTCATTACAAGTATTCAGAGTACCTGTAGTCTTGTCTGTCATGGCCAGGAATATACAGTATTAACCAACTGTTGATATGATTCAGTTGGTACCTGGGTGATCACTTTACTGAAAGCAGAAGTGTACTTGCACTGAAGTTAAGGGCACCACTCACATGGCTAAAAGGGCACAATCTTGTTTGAATATCCTGCTGATCTGATCATTACAAGTGTGACACTGAAGAGACTGTAGCACTAAAGACAGATGTATGCAATTCCTGGAACAGGTCTGAGAGCTCAGACCTAAAAGAAATATTATGCAAGATTTTACAGGAATTTCAATAGTGATTCTCATTAACAGATGAGAAGAAACATGAAAAAAAAGAGACTGGACTCCAGTTCAGGCTGAAAAGTAGAAGCCATAAAAGAACATTAAAATCAAAGTCAGGTCATAAGCTTTTAAACAACCTTATCAGCAACTAAGATTCTTCCCAATCAATACAGATTATGATCCTTCCATAATGCTAAATGACTTAATAGAGTTGTTTTTTTTCTACAGCAGAGATGTCTTTAGAAAGGGCTATGTTAATTTTGCCATGAAAGAACTGTTTAAGTCCTTGAAGGTAATCATGACTTGCCCAGACACACCCAAAAACATTCTGCTTTTTCCATCTACTCACCTCCTTTTGCTTTTTGCCTCTTGCCACACTGTTCAACGTGCTGTTTTCTCGCAGAGAGTCCACTGTGTCTCCATACAGGAGTTTGATGGCCCGGACAAGGCGAGCACAGGACCGGCTGTGATGGAGGTAGCAGTGTGGGTGACAGTAGTCAATGTGGGTACATATGAAACTTTGCTGGTTACACAACAGGATCATAACCTTGGGGAAAAAAAATAAAAGCACAGTTACCTATAGAAAAGGGAGTTACACCGAGAACGGCACAGGGCAAACAGTGATGGGGCAGTCAAACCAACTTCTCCACAGCCTAGCTGGGGAGGCATGACGCTCAACGCAGCTTTTTGAAAAGGTATACGTATCTGTGCAGAGATTCGTGCTTGCAAGTGGGTTACAAACTAGCTAGGCATGGCTAAAGAAACATCAGTGTTAACAAAGCAGACAAAGAGACAGAGCTGCTGTAGATGTGCGTGTTTGGCTGGTGGCATGATTAAGGCTGAGGAAAACAGCAGAAAAGCTGTTGTACCGCCACTCTGAGATGAGGGCTTAGACTGGAAATTGTCAACTACTCAATCATCATTAAAAGCTTCAAACCTACTAGGTTTGGGGTTAGTTTCCTTCAAGGAATGGGAAAGGAAATGCCTCAATACGCTCTCAAGTAGCAATAAGCTGTGGCAGTTGTTCTGCATATACTTCCCTCACTGTGCTTGGGCAGGCCCACCCAGCCTAGCTTTATGTTAGCTGGCTCAGTTACTGCTTCTAGTAGTGCTGCCATATGGCAGCAAGGAGCTGTACAACCCAGCTAAGACACACAGTAAGTATGTGGGCATTTAACTATTCTGAGCCCTGCTTTGCTGCAACAACACTGCTATTATTTCCTAAACTAATTAACTAAAGACAACCTTGGGTAAGTCTACCCAGCAATTACTGCTCCCTGGTGTATCTCAGAGGGCTTTTTTCTAGAGGAGCAGAGCTCAGTCCAGCAGCTCTTTGTACATTGGTCTTCATGTCACATACAAACTCATGCACTTAGTAGTACTCTGAGGAAAGCACACAGGCATCCCCAAGCCATTCACACTGTAGGTCATAACTGGCCTTTAGAAATCCTTCTCTTAATCCCCCAACCTAGTACTGCAATACTCAGAACTACCAGAAAGATACTATCCCATCTTTTCCATCCATTTATGGCCTGTACAGCTGCAGTCTGGTGGCCCTCACAAGTAAGGCAGCCACAACCCTCTCAACCCTCACATATTTTAATTTAAAATAAACCTCTGCTGTGTATATGGGATTCTTGTCTTTGCCTGCCTGTTCTGGCCTCATGTTATTTTGGAGTCAATCAGGAATAACTCTAGACACTAGTGTTGTATCAATGTGCAAACAGTATTAATCTGATCATCATTGTATAGCCTCTAGCCCGCCTCTGGTCCACTGTTATAACTTGTAGTCATGGTACACTGACAGAGTGAGGATATCATGCTCCGGGCTGCCATAGACAGTTAGGAAATGCTGGTGCATGCTTAGAAACAATTGGAACCAGCAGTCTTTTTGAGTGGTTTGCTCATGACCATTGAGTAAAGCAGGTTTTTGCTTGGCCTGCAGTTTTAGTGATCATCCACCCACACCTTCTTTCCAACAAACAAAAAGAGAAAGTTCTCATGTGATATTGGTACTTGCGTGGCATTAACTGGAACAGGTGATTTTTCGAATCTTCCTTTCTCCTATGCAGGCTAATCACATGTAAAGTGAGACAAACATCTCAAGTTCCCTTCAGTTTATGCCTCATATTTATGAGTGCATGCATCCTCCCACATTGAGCAAAGGCACCATGATTTATCGTAAGCTGCTAGCTAGGGAGATGCCTTTATCCTCTAGCAAGTCATCACCTACTACACCCTGTCATGTCTAGCATACTTAGTTTAGTTCACTGGAATTTCCAAACCTGACAGAGAAGCGGGGTAGTCCAGGGATGGAGGTACTGGCTTGGAAGACATGACATTCAAGTTCCTCATCCTGCCACCTTCTTCCAAAAAAGACTGCTTTTCAAATCAAGACCCGCTGCTGTTATCACAGTATTAGATTAAGCTTGTTTTTGCCCACACACCATGGGAATGGGGCAGTTGAAAGCAGACTGTGTGGAATACTTCAGGGAAAATGGGAGCTATCAACTCATTATGGGCAGCTGTCTTTCCCACAGACAACTCAGAAGTCCAAAGGAACTTCTGAGAGGCATCTGTGCTCAAACACATGCACAGAATATGATCAATCTGTGCACAGGGAGTAAACCCAACCTTTCTGCAAAGCATATGCACAAGGGCACACAGACAGTACTGCAGCATCACAGCGGGTCATAAGGCAACAGAGGTAGAGGTGTACAGTCCTTGGATTGAACTGTGTACAGTTGCTCAACTGACTTTTGGCAGCCCAACTGATCTGAGGGCTGAAGCGCCTCCCCTACAAGAACCAACTGAGAGAGTTGTTCAGCCTAGAGAAGGCTCCAGGGGGACCTTATTGTGGTCTTCCAGTTCCTGAAGTGGGCCTACGAGAAAGCTGGGGAGGAACTTTTTGCAAGGGCAGGTAGCGATAAAACGAGGGGGAATGGTTTTAAACTGGAAGGGTAGATTTAGGCTGGATATTAGGAGGAAATTCTTCACTGTGAGGGTGGTGAGACACTGGCCCAGGTTGCCCAGGGAAGCTGTGGATGCCCCCTCCCTGGCAGTTTTCAAGGCCAGGTTGGATGAGGTCTTGAGCAGCCTGGTCTGGTGGGAGGTGTCCCTGCCCATGGCAGGGGTTGGACTGGGTGAGCTTTAAGGTCCCCTCCAACCTATACCATTCTGTGATTCTATGATTCTCTGTCTAATCATGGGTACAGAGATAATCAAAATCTATGTCTTAGGACCTGCACAACCAAGCCCCATTTGCACTGTTGAACTCCACGTCTGTTAGAGTTGAAACTAGCATAACATAGCTGTCTCTGCATGCCTAGAGAGAAATAGTCCCTTTTCCCACACAAACTAAATATATGAAACGGACAGAGGGAGCAAGACAAAAGCTTCTTTGTTTTAGTCCATTTTAGAAATGGCAAACAGATGATTTCCAAATGTTGCAGCTTACTTACACTTGAGGTCCTTGATGCTACATGGAGAAAGCACAGATCTGGTTATTGGCAGCACAAAGGTTTTCCCACTGAAAATGCCATCCTTGAGAGGGCTGCTGGTGACTCATACTTACATGCAGCCACGACATGTTCCGATGATAGTTCTCCTCCGTGCCTGTGTTGCTCAGCACCTCAGGCTCAATGCTAGGCTCGCTCGCGCTCCAAGGGCTCCCTTCTTCAAAAGAAAAATACCCAAAAGGTGGTTGTTTTTATTGCTCCCTATGTGCTTAAAGACTAGGGACAGCACTTGTAAGCCAGGCCAGCCTTGTGGGAACAGACCAGAGTACACAGAATATGCCACCCTGGAAAGACTGCATTTGGATACCCCTCCCCAATGCTCGTATCATGCTGGCTTGACAGTTACAAGAACCATGTAGACTTGGCTCACAGGCCATCTTGTCAGTAGCAAAAACTGCTCCCTCCCCGCTTTTTACTTTAATGGAAGGGAAGAAGGTAAACGGAAAACATCAGAAACAGATTCTTTGCACCGTTCAGATGCTGCAAATGGTTGGTTTAGTGATCTGCATTGACTGGGCTCTGTGGTTAAAAATGTCAACAAAAATCCAACCAGAAGTGGCATCCAACTGGAAATGCCAATGGGCAAAGTCACTGCTAATTGCCCGTAGAAAATCCTAATGTCATGGGGATGAAAGGGGAAAAAAATCCTGATTCTAGCACACTAGTTCTAAAGAACTCAGACAAAGAAGCGATTTCTCTGGGAACTTCACTGAATCCTGTGTTTTCTCTAGCTGTTCCATAATCTATGGGCCTCCTATAATACTACTATTAATGCTGTTAAGAGAGGGCTGGGGCTGAACTCTGGTTAATCCTTTCTTTCTTAAGTGAACTGTGACTTGCCAAAGTCTACAGAACAGGCAATCCCACTCTCTATGTTCACCTACTGAAGCATCTTTTGAGTAACGTAATAATGACCATTAAGCTTGGGAGGTTATTCCAGCTCCAAACTGTAGTTTTTGGTTAACATCCCTAGCAGAGGGAGCCCCTTTAGTTCAACTGTGATGGAGATTTGTCCTGGCAGCATGCACATTTGATTTCCATAAGAGAAATAAATTGGGATACATCTTTTGAAGAATAAGGAAGGCATCTGTAAACCGTAAAAATATATACATATGCCAACATGTAGAAATATAATAGTAGCATGTATGTGTTATGTTCTATGTATAGGAATATATATAATACATGTCATATGACATGTCTATGATATCATAAGCTACACAGAATATGAAGTGCATGGCCATACATATATATATATCTCCTATCTGTTAATATGGACAATAAAATGTCATATATGCATATGACCACACATCATTGTTGTATCGTTTGATTTAGGGGTGTGTGTATGTGCATATACACACGTGCATGTGCTCCCCTAAAGACAGCATGCGTTTGGCTGGCAGGCACCAGCATTCCAAGAGTTCATGCTCTAACACGGAGCTCTGAATTGGCAGCCTGTGCATGGAGCCGGCGCTGCACCCAGGATTTGAACCTTGCTCCTCCCAGGCCCTAGTTCAGGCAGTCCCTGAAGAGGACTCTAGTTTTTTCCCTAGCCTGCTGGGGTGGAGAGTTTAGGTCCTGCCTATTGTCCCCACCCTTTCCACCCACTCGTCTAAGTTACCTATATCAGTGACAGTGTCCCTGCTGTGGGACAGCTGCAGCTCCTCATTCTCAGACTCTGAGTCCTGCCGTGATAACTTGGTGCTCTTTAGGCTGCCGGCCCGGCGAATGCTGGAAAGGGAACCCCCCTTCTTCACCCGGAAACTGCGTGTTCCTTTAATCTGGAGCAAGCGGGAGCCTCCTATCCTGATCTTCCTGCTGGGAACTGTATTAAAAGAATAAGAGAGGACTTTTTTCCCCTTAAATTTTCCCCATTTAAAAAAAATAAATATATACTGGCCCTCCCCTCCCTCCCAACCCTTTGCTGCCAGCCTGTATTGCAGCATCTTTTCTTCTACCAAGGAATGTGAGGCCAGAGGCTCCCTCCAAAGCCACCGCCAATGCAGCTCTGTCAATCAGGCAGTAAAGATGCTTTACGGAAATGTGTTCAGCACCTCCTTTCCTGGAGATCTGGTACGTCACCTCAGGCCTTGTCTGTATTTGGAATTAGCCCTCGTTCAACCACCAGCAAGCAGAGTCAGCTGCTCTAATGGAAACCCAACACAAGGGCAAGGAAAACCTACGATTCACACCAAATTGCATCAATTTCTGCTGGGAAACAGGATCTCCCCGATGGATGTAAATTGCAGTTTTCTTTGCCAGCCCCTGGGGTTTGCATTAGCGCAGAATCACCTCTTGCTAGGGATAGATGGCTGAATCCAAGCATGAACAAGGCCCCATGGACAAACCTATTTTCCTGTGGGCCTGGGTTCTGTAAACCTCACTGAGCTCTGCAGTAGGATCTATTATTTATTCATACAGCACGTGTGACTGCAGAAGGGTAGTCTGCTTCATGAGGTTAGCACGCAAGACTTCTTTGAAGTAAGATTTGCATAAATCCGTGTCTCTGCATGTTACTCTTCATCATTAGAATGCTTTAGAGGAAACAGGAGCACGTAGATCCTCTCCTTCAGACAAATCAGCAGCTTTCAGCCATTAACAACATCCATCGACACTCTGCATTTTTGATGAGCACAGACATGAAAATGATTCAATGTTCAAAGCACCAACCGTTTGCACTTTCATTCTCCTCTTAGTTCAAAGGCAGTACATGGCATTATGTCAGTCCAAATGTTGCAACACTCAGTCATTTCACTGCAGATCTAATCGGGCAACGCCATGTGCGATTGATTACCTTTTGGTGCGTTGTTGAGAATGAACAGGATACAGCTTTTTGGATATCTTAAGTAAGCAAAAAAATGTAATAAAATTGTATTTTGGCTTCAGGAAAATAATCAAACACACCTTTACTCCTGAGAATGCCCCTAATTCCTCCAGAACCCAATTCCCACTCTCAATTCCAGTGGCTAACGTCCTGGCCAAAGACAGCTGGTTAGCTTTTGAGAGCTACTCCTCAGTCCTCATGAACCAGCTGGGCAAATCACTGTTGAGTGACCAGAGAATCTCTCTCCAAGTGACCATGCTGAGTTCCTTAGCAATCGCTTCTGCTTGAATTCTGTTCAGATCAGCCTCAATAAAGTGGCTCAGATCCCCCGAACACCAAACCATTTAAGCAATTGTAACTGCATTTTATGAAGTCTACAGAATCCCATGTTAGCACCCAAATAGTACATATGTTCTTCTGAAAGCCTGCATCTACCTAGCTGTAGCCTCTGTATTTCAGACCTACCTGGAGAAGATTCTACACAGTAAACTCGTAGCTTTTTGGATAGCTGTTAAGCCACGTCTGGGGTGAGCAATGAGAGCAAAGTTTTTAACACTCAGGAAAAAATGAAAGGAAACAGATTAGTACTCATCAAAGAGGTTGAGATAAAGAAACCTGTCACTGCAGGTGAGAAAAATTTAGTTACATTCACATAACAACATTTTCTTATCTAGAAAAGTGTATGCCTCTGCATCTGTTATGTTTGGCCCAGGTGAATCCCCAGAAGAATATGCTGTGGCCGGAGAAAAGAACATAATTATTGTAATTTTAAAATATAACATTTGTATTTATACTTAGCTTCCAAAATACTGCAAATACGTTTTTGCTAGAGTATATTAGGATTCAGCCTTCCTTCCATAGTCACTTTTCCCATCTCTAAAATGCAGTAAAGAGGCAGTATTAATAAAGTAATAGTACATGACAGCTTAGGGAAAGGGAGAATGGGAAAAAACTCACCTAAACTGCAGGGAAAATGTAGTTTAACAGAGTCAAGAATGCAGAAAGTTAACACTGTCTGTGCAAAAATAACTAAACTGGGCATCGTGCCTGTAGCACAGTAACACATGAAGGAAAGCCTCAGTCAGCGTTTCCTCTAAGAAAAATAGGGTAGTTACAGACTGGCCACCTACATTTTCCTACATTTTCAGGTAACATCCCCGTGGATGGGACTGCTGCCTGTGAGGTCGAAAAGTGGTTTCAAGTAATTGTCATAACTACCTCCAAAAAAACCCACTGTAGAACCCAGCTTTTCCTCATCTAAATAGTTCGACATCTTATCCCACTGATCTTAGACTATCAGACAGACCAGAACGCTGTGTGCTTCTCTGGGCTGCCAGCATGCCAAGGGTACAAAAAAGAAAGTTGAGCGTGAATTTACGCAGCTCACCTGCAGTGGCTATCTAGCTGTCTGCAGGAGTAACCACTCCGCCTGACACACAATTTTGGAGGCAGTTTTACACCATGTAAGGCTTGGAAACAGTTCTAATATTTTCTCCAGTAATTGTGGCAAGGTGACAGCTGAAGACAGGGCAAACTTTATCCGAAGCCACCTTAAGTCAACAAAAGCTCCTCTGAATCATTAAAACACATTACAGTCCCTAGAGCCACGGACTCCATCCTTTTCGAACATCAAAATGATAATTCAAACATCTGCACTTCCATATGGCTATTTTGAGACAGAATTTAAACAGTTCTAGAAAATGTCTTAGAGGGAGAATCATGTACACGTAACTGCCTGGTGGTTTAGCCTCCGATTGCAAATAGGCACGATGACTGTACATTGTATTGCAACACTTGTACCATCAGATAGTGAGTTTTGCATGAGATGGCTCAAAAATGGAAACGATCTGCTGTTCTCAGCAAACACAGTGAGCTTGAGGTTTGCTTGTACAGTGTACGGTATGTTGATAACATTAATCTGCTAGCCATCAAAAGCCACATAGGTGTGTGTTTTTCATGTGGTAGCAAAGAATTCAAGAGATCAAGTGATCAACCACTAATTCTGTGAGGTGCCATGACTTTCAAACCAGTACAGATTTTCACAGAAAGATTCTGGTCTTCCCTCCTATCTCTGTTTATCCCAAAATGAAAAATCATAATAAAAAACCAAACAAGAACATTTCTGATGTTTATTTTTAAAGTGAATCAAATAGTGATGCTTCTCTCAGCAACCCACTGGAGATGGTTTCAGACAAGGCACCCTTCTTTTCAGAAATCTTGTAGTGCCCTCAATCGGTTTCAGTCATAGCAGTGTTCTATAAAATTTAACATCTTTGCTTCTCACATTTGTTATACTGAACCCTGAAGGCCAGAAGCGTCTCAGAAATGATTCAAAGCCACGTGACTCCATGGCCGCCTGCTTTTTAACACAGTCTGTGCAAATGAAAACATAAAATCAAGCGCCACTTCACAAGCCCTGAGAACACAAAAGCCTTATGGTGCTGACAAACCTTTTTTCTCCTCGAAGCCAGCCTCAGACTTGAGGGTGTGGCTGCTGCTGTGCAGGGAATCCTTTGAATCTTCATTTTCATCCAGAACCCCAGCAAAGCTGATCTTTCTTTCATACCTGTGCCGGTCCATCTCGGGGTCCAGACGCAGCCTGCAGCTTTCCAGATCCTGCAGCAAAATGCAGACCACACAGATAGGCAAGCAGTATGAGCCCTCATGCTTTTCACTGCAACCATATAAGCTTCAGGAAGAACTACTTCTATCACACAGTTCTCCAGCTGCCCTGACATTTTCTAATCCAATGACTTTTTGGGCTTGCAGCATGCTGAGCCACGCTGTTAACACTGCCAGGATGAAGGAGTCAGCAGGTGTGAACACACATTTCTGGTTAATGCTGCTGAGTTAATGAACTGGCACCCTGTCTGCAGGCTCGTGAGGGGGAAAACACATAAATGGTCCCTAATGGATAAGTGGCAATAAAAGGCGGCTGTTGCCCAAGGTGCTGGGTGGATGGTTAGGTCTCTACCCCAAAAGGCTCCATGTGGTGGATTAGGGAATGCATTGCCACCATGCTCAGAGGCAGAATAGCTGAGAGAAAGCTTGCTGACAGGCCGTGACAGCATAGCTCAGAGCAAGCTTTCTGTGGGCAGATCAACCTGGAAGGACACAATGGGAAACAGGGAGTAATAAAAAGGTTGGGTGTTGGCTGCATTTAAATTCTGGAAAATAAACAGCATTGCAACACAGAGAAGCTAGCTTGCACCATCATTTTCTCCTGTCAACTGAGATGGCACCATTTGTGTCATACACTGGCTACCAATTTGGCTAAAAAATAAAAATCAAAAGTCCTAAGATTCCACAAGCTATGGATGATAATCCACTTTCTCTAACCATAGCTAGAAAAAGTGAAAGAAAGACTGAGAACTCCCACCCTGGCAAATACAGTTAAAATGCTGGGCTCTTTAAGAACATCAGCTGTGCCTTTTGACTGGGGGCATCATCAGCTTTAAGATTTCCCCACCCAAAATGTAACTAACTGAAATCTAAGGTCACACAAAGCTTCTTGCTGTGAGTAAATGGCTGATAAATGTGAATGATAACGTCACTGAAATTATCCAAAACAGTTATTCCAGATAAAATTCTGTAGTCCTCAGAGATCTCACATTGGAATTTGCACGCAAAACTCCTGTAGAAATTACTGGGAGCTACTTGGGTAGTGACAAAATCTGAGTTGGTTTGAAAAAAAAATTCCCTGCAATTTCTCCAAGGAAAATTATCATAAATGATTGTCAGAAAAGCTAACAGTTGATTATCATAAGGGAAATATTTTGACTTTGCTCAATAACAAAACCTGGGACATAAAAACGTGGATGCCTAAAATCATGTTCTGTAGTATCTCTAGCATTGAAAACTTCCATGTAGATAGTTTAAAACATACCTAACAGTTTAGGATATGAAACAAAGGCTAAAGCGTTTCAGGATAAAAGTCTGTGATCAGATCTGTCTGAATCACAGCAGGTCCATAAATCGTTGTGCATAAACAGCCATGCTCCCTGGAGCACTCGGACACGTTACTCCTCCCAGCTGTTTGTCCACATGCAGACACTGGAAACTGCCACCCCCACAAACTAAGAATGAACTAGATCCTCTCAGAACACAGTTAGTCTGACTCTGTCTTCAGCAACTGCTAAGCTAAAAGGAATGACTTTCTACCACAGTAAATGACAGCTTCCAGTGGTCTGGCTCTCGTGTGGCAGCAGTAGGCTCCAAGAGAATGTATTCACCACTCCCAGCCTCTTGAAAAGTGAGCTTGTATCTGCTCTGCCAGCTTCAGCACAAGCCTTTGACTGAAACTTCAGTCAGGACTGCCTACCTCACTCAAACACAGGTAAAGGTGCTTCTGCACTCAGCCTTAATCTGGAGGGTTGTTGGCTCTTCCCCACCTCCCCCCAAGCCCCATGCAAAGTTAAAAGAAGCACTCTGTGGCCATTTCCTCTAATAGGCTCTTGTATAATGTGACCTTAAGGTTTCTTCTGCCTACACATCACAGAATAATTCCTCCTCCTTCTCTCCCATATACAAGTCTGAAAAGCTATTAATCAGTTGCATTTCTATCTGGCACAAAAGCACAAATTTCTGTTGACCTTCATTACCCACTATAGTCTTAGGTCCAAACCTAACTGCTTTCCTGAGATGAATTCTAAACCCTGGTATTATCCTGGTTTTGGATACAGTCATTTATTATGTGGTAAAAATATCAACAAAGTGTTTAGGAAGTCTC
>NW_010195926.1:15161-16261 GCF_000695765.1 Mesitornis unicolor
CCTGTTTTTTAAAAACTGCCCTTCTTGCGTACCTGGGAGCTGAGTCACTTCATCATGGGCCTTTTCAACCAATTTCAGAACCTAATTACAATAATTTTGCCAGGGTAAATCGTCCTGTCAAGCACAACCGTCGTCAGCTAAATTTGATCTCAGTCTGTCATTAACAAAAAAAAGAATAGTAGGGCTAAATCCTTCATGTTCACTTGGAAAATTCTCATTCTTTCTTCATAATCTTTATCCTGATTTCCTAAAGAAATTAGGCTTAAAAGATAAAGCTGTGTGTCTGAATTCTCATCTCCTTCCGTGTTAACCACCTCTGAAGCTGATGGTCGCCTTCAACCCAGGTTGACAGAAGATAACTGAGTGCCTGTGTATTTTGTGAAACAACAGGCTGAAGGCAATGTTAAACCACATTATTAGACAGAAGAAAATTCACACAAGAATGAACCACTGGAAATCAGGTTTCATGGATTCTGCTATTCACAAAACTAGTTGTCACCTAAGTAGTCAGTTAGCTTACTATTCGTGCCAGGATTTGCCTGTGCCTCAGTCTCATGGAGGATGGTTTCTTTCCTTTCTTCCCCCAGTCCCTTCAATGCTGTTGTCTAACCCTAGCAAAATATCTGCAACTTTTAAGCTCCAGCAAATTGTCTGTAAACCATCCTCTTCCCTTTCTCATAACTGCCCCGTTCAGTTCTGTCAGCTGGCCCTCCTAATCAGCTACATAGCATGTAAGTTGTCACCTCCTGCAGTCCATCTTCCACACCTCTCAGGTCTCCCACACTCAGTTTCTCAATCCATCTGCTGCCCTCTTCTCTGTTTTGAAACTTCCTTGAACTCCCAGTACATGTTGTGCTTCCACAGTCTTATCTTCTTGATCAACCCATTTGACATGCCCTGCCCATCTTCTATTCACCAGAAAATGTCTCTTTTCTCCCCAAATCAGACACCCACTTGAGTTATTACCCTACCCTACCTCTCCTCAGACAGCCCAGTGCACAGTGACTATTGTGGGCATGGCTCCCTCTTCAGTGTGCAGTAACCACTTACCACGAGAGGCTCAGTGCGTGGCCTGGGCATGTAGGGGAAGGTCTCTCGGA